>NC_090647.1:282731851-282998628 GCF_040937935.1 Hyperolius riggenbachi
TCAGCAAAAAAAGGAGGGGGAGCCTAAAAACTTAAGCTGTTCCCTTGAACCACACCTAACTTTTTTTGTTTTATCACGTTATTTACTTCTATCTGACTTTTGCACCCATACAATGTTAAGTTCAGGGCCTGACTTGGAGCCTCCATAGAACTTAAAGCAGGGGTGTAACTAGAAATCATTGGGCCCCCCTGCGAAACTTTGGATGGGGCCCCCCCTTCTTTATGCACAGGAAACTGAGAACCAATGTTATTAATTTGTAATTTGCACACTTGAATGTGTTTTCCCTATGCAGATAAAAACAGACAGCAGTGAAGCAGTGCACGCATTTTCTATATCAATTACATTAGCTTCTGTGATAACACCTGCATGTTTTCACACATACAGATACACATGGTGTGCAGAAAACGCATACAGAAAACCAACAGATGAGTGTGCTCCCAGCCACAGCTTATTACACTCACTCTGTCCCTCTCTGATGGAGCAGAACTGGCTCTGCAGACTTCGCCAGCATTACTACAGTACAGAGCACTTGGGGAGGGGTAGAGAGGTTGGGGACAGGGCCCTGTACACAAGAGCCTGCTGCACACTGAATAGTGACTGCCTACAAATCTTTGTCTGTAAAACTTTGTATGAATCGTTATCAGTGGCATAGCAGATGCAGTCAGGACAATTGTGCAGAGAGCAGAAAGTTTTTTCCCTCTGTGCCTTTAGTTGTCAGTCTCTCAGGGCAGGGAAAATAAACTTCTCCCCCTATGGGGCCCCCTGTGGCTTCTGGGCCCCCCTGCGGCTACATACCTTGCAGGGTCTATTGTTACGCCCCTGACTTAAAGTGTACCTGAGATGGGGGCTTAAAAAGAAAATATACATACCTGGGACTATCTCTCCACACTGCCATCCTCCTCCGCCTCCTCATTGCTCCGCAACTGGCTTCGGTAAGTCGTCCAGTCGGGGTCAGGCGGTGCAGGCCAGCCTCGCGCACGTCGCCGGGAGCATGCTGCGCAGGCGCAGGACACTTACGTCTGAGAGCGCACGTGCGGCCATGCCGCGCATGTTGTGGTTGGCCCCAGACCAGAGGACTCTCCAGGGCCAATTGCAGAAGAACGAGGAGGCAGAGGAGGATGGCGTGCGAGCAATAAGTCTGGAGGGGGCTGGAGGAAGCCCCAGGTATTTATATTTTCTTTTTAATTCCCCATCTTAGGTTCCCTTTAGGTTTTTTTTGCATCCTGGGCTCCATACTAAAGTACAGTATAATCACTTTATAGTAAACTCCAAGGGACCGGGAAAAGTGGTTTACTATATCAGAAACTGTCCTAGAAATGGCCCCTGGTAGCAAAAGAGCAGCTCTGTGGTCCCATTGCAGGTACAGTACAAGCACTTGCACATTTTGGTAGCCAGGCTGGACAAATTGCTGGTAGAGTATCCAGGGCTCTTTAAAAATTGCAGCTGTCACTAAATAAAGGCATCCACTCACTTCCTGTGAGTGGCTCTTATACCTCTGCTCACAATTAGGCCAGTCATGAAGCCATCTTCAAAATGCAGCCAATCATGATAAGCCACTCGCATCTGTAATGCGAGTGGCTCCGATACCTCCGTGAGTGGGACTTAGCACTCTCCTCTCCACTCTCCTTAGTTTCTCTGCGAGGAGGTCTGCTCTTATCTTCACTACAAGTGTAAGTAGCCTGTACTGCGCTCCACATGCTACCAGAAACATCATCACTAACCAGGGAAGGGATACCCGGGACAGCGTACAATCCAGTGGTCTGTGACAATACTTTTATCAGTGATTGCAACGTGGAAGTAGTAACGCTGCATCCTCTTTTGTTTACACTCACATTATTCCTCATTTTCCTTAGGCTGCGTATTTGTACAGTACTGTACATACAGCACTGGTGCCATTTTTCTTGTCTTATAAGTGTTATCAGGCATCAACTCACCAGCAAACAGCCAGAAGAGAGCAGCAGACCATGGGTTTCACACTGACATATGGCACATACACCCCCCACTTTTTACTATATCCAGAGTCAGCGTCAGGTAGAGGCCAAAAAAACCCGTTTACTATAAAATAAGTTTTATTATACCAGACGTTGCTCCCATAGACTTATAATGGAGATTGGCTGGGACCTGGAGAGGTAGTTTACTATACCCGAATGTTTACTATACCCGAGATTATACTGTACTACATGTAACCCCCAGTGACAGCCATGACTGCAGGATTTCTCTGTAGTAGCTTATCATGAGCTAATTTCATGACCGAACCTGTGAATTGTGTTTCTACAGGCAACGTGGACATTGTTGTATTTCTCTCTAGTTTTTGTGAAATAGTTCTGTTGTGCTGCTACCTCTGTCACAGCAATTACACTGTCAACGTGGAATACCATACCTTTCATCTACAAATGCTATGTGAGCCTTACTTGCTATATTGGTGACAACTACAGCACCCCAAATTAATACTTTTCTATCCTGGTTACTGGTTAGTGTCAGTACTCATTACACACTTCCATAATTAACGAGAATGTCAGGACACCCCAAATAAGGTGTGGAAACAGCAACAATACAACATATGTAATATATAGACAGGTGCATTTAACATGAGGCAGAGTGTCATCTACATCACAGTAAAATCACTCAATGCTGAGCTGATAAGATCAGTCTCTGCTATTTCATGTCAATGTGATAAGGTAAAGTGTCAGGAAATTTCATTTTAAATTCTGGCACAGCAACATTCCCTAGAGGCAAGGTGTTGCAAGCTGTACGTAGATAAATGGAAGTGCATTCTGGGAATGACTTAAGCCCCCCCCCCCCTTCCCTTTTTTATTTAGATTCATTTACATGTCAAAAAGATCATGCAGGATCCATGGTTGGAGAAACTAACATGCAGCAAGGGATGTGTAATGCGGAACAGATGTAACTTGTGTATAGGATTAAAAGCCTACATAAAACATAGCAACAGACTGTGAAATGGTAATATGATTCATCATTTGAGGGAATCGCATGACTCTAGATACCCACTCTATGATGCACTATGATGAGACTTTCCATATGTGTTTTAAGACAATATGTAAGTAGATGGTGACACACAATTATATGGTGGAGCCCTGAAAAATGCATTGAACATTATGTTACAATGCTATGGGCATCATTCACTTACCCCTTTGAGAAAGGAGTACACAGAGACTACTAAGGGGTTGTAAAGCTGTTCTGTTATTGCCAAGGATTAGAAACATCCAAGGGTAAGGGGGGCTATGACCACTGGTTGTCAGAAACTGTTTCATCCAGTGAGACCTCCAAGAAGAGTGTCACATCCAGTCAGACAGAAAAGAATATGGCATCGCATCCAGTGAGTCTCAGAAGCCTGTGACAGGTGGAGACAGACTGGCATCCATAGCTGGACCGCTGAAAAGGAAGGCATCCAAGGAAGGATAGGTAGAGCCTGTGTCCACAGAGAGCCAGAAGAGAGGCTTGCATGCAGCAGGAATAAAATAACCCTGCCCCCAACCAGAAAGGACTGAGATATGGAAGCTCGACAGTAAACCGGCCTCGTATATAAAATTACATCCACAAGCTTTCTAACAAGACGGCATCATCAGCAAATGAAAATCATTCACGCCCAACTGCTTGGAAAGAAAGGCACCCAGAGACAGATAGACAACCAGGGCAGGCAGAAATCCCAAGAATGAGTCAGACAGATACATCCAGAAATAAGAGGCATCCAGGTATTTGCATCACACGCTTCCTGATGGAAAGGACACGCAGGGATGGAGAGATAGAGACCTCCCCACTCCTGTGGAGATTTGTGCTCCCGATGGGGAGGAGCTGCTGTACAAAGAAGAGCCTCACCCAGATCTGCAGCTGCCGGTGCTTATGTGACTAGCTATGCAGAAGTGTTTCAAACCACTGGCACCCCAAACGGGGGCTTGGAGCACAAAGCTGTCTAGATGGCACTGTTTGGGCCCAATGGCACTTGGAATCGCAAAACGCTAGCGATTAGCGCTAGTGTTTTGCCGCGGTGATTTTACGCGAATATCGCAGTAAAATCACCGTACACACTCGCGATTTTTGAGCGATTGCGATTAGCACTTTTTAGCATTCTAATCGCGATCGCTCTAGAATCACGGAAAAATGCTGCATGTATCACGTTTTGCGATTGCCGCTAACCGTAAATTGACGGCGATAGCGTCAGTGAGATCACTGCCATGTAGTTAGTATTGAGCTGGTGCTTTAAAAAGTGCTAGTGATCGCTGGCGATTAGTAGTAATTGCCTGCTAATTACCCTAGTGACAACGGCCCCTACATTTTCTGTCAGTCCAGGGAAAAAAAGTTCCTTTTCCCTGTCCCGGGAGAATGAAAGCTAAAAGTGGCCACTAACAGTCCAATTTCTAGCTAAAAATCGTTTGAGCGATCAGATAATTCTGAACAGATGTGATCGGATTGGTTGTAAATAATCTGCATTGATGGGCACAATCGATTATGAACGATTAAAAAAACAGTAATCCGAATGGATTTTTTTCGAACCAAAATTGGGATTTTCTTGTCGGTTGTGATAGATATGAAGCAAAGATTGGTTCGTTGATGGTGTAGTGAACAATGTATTGCGATATTTCAGCTCAAGCAATTTTTCGCTAGACATTTGATTGTTAGTGGCCACCTTAAGGGTGCGGGGAGAAAAAGCTTTTTGCTCTCTACACAATTGCTCTAGTGACTGCTTCTACTCAGCCACGGATATGGATATGGAATCATACAAAGATCACTTTTTCAGTGTGCAGCAGGGTCTTGTGTACCACGCTCTGCCCCCAGCCTCTCCTCCTCCTTCCCAAGTGCTGCGTATGGCAGTGTTGATGGAATCTGCAGAGCCAGTCCTGCCGCCATCTGAGGAGGACACAGTGATAGAGCTGAGGCTGGGAGCACACTCAGCTCCCAAAAATGCTACATGCAGCGCGTTTGCAATAAAGAAAAAAAAAATCATAAAGCTGCTGTGGGAACACCCTCATAGGATTACAGTAGCCAAGCCCTTTTCAAAGCGCTGGCGATTGGAGAAGCACTATTGGTGTTGGGACTTGTAGGGTGGGTGCTGTATGGCATACAAAGCTGGATCATCCACAAGGCAAACCTAGGCAGCTGCCTTGGGTGTGGAGATAGCCTTGGGGCATGGTGGATGCAAGCCCCTGCCAAATCCAACTAAATAAGCCCGGTGACCATCAGTGGAGGGCTAAAAGTACTATCTTGTCTAGGGCACCATTTCATAGTAATCCTTTTCTGATAGCTTAGGTTTTATATCATATGCAATGTCTTCTATAGTGTGTGCAATTTTTATTGTGTGGGGGTGGGGACAGCCTTTTTGTCGCTCCAGGCAAGAAAACGTGGATGTTTCCTTGCCTGGAGCGACAAAAAGGCTAGAAGCACTCCTGTAGCTATGTGCTGCTCGGAGCTCACTGCTGTGTGTGGGAGGAGGAGCGAGGAGGGAGGACCCGCTACGTGATGAATGATGGAGGAAATTCCCATCCTCTGTATCCACGTTTCACTGCACATACCTTAGCACCCGCATCAGGGCTGCCAAACCCAAACATGTTGTCTTAACATGGATACCTCACCATAACACTGGTCTGACCATAATTATTGTGGTGTCTAATTTACACCAGTGAAACTGTAGTATGTAGCATGGTTAGCAACAGGGATGTTTCTAGCCTTTTTGTCACACTAGGCAAGAAAACCTGTGGTGTCCCCACCTGCACACAATAAAAGTCGCACACACTATAGAACACTTGGTATATGATATAAACCATAAGCTATCAGAAAAGGATTTATATGAAATGGTGCCCTGGGCAAGATAACACTTGTATCCCTCCACTGGTCACCTGGCTTATTTACCGTAGTTAGATTTGGTGGGGGTTTGCACCCATCAGGCCCCTAGACTCTCTCCAGACCATAGGCAGCTGCCTAGGTTGGCCTTGTGGATGATCTGGCTCTGTATGCCATACAGCACATGCTGCCACTATGCACCTCAAATAAAAACATCACCCACACTACAAGCCCAACATCATGTCCCCACAGAACAGTTTTTATTTAACAATCCCCTTACACTATCACACCATCTAAAACGCTGCTATCCCGCAGCAGAACTCTGTGTTTAACCCCCCCATGACTTTCCAGGTCGTGGGTTTTGCTGCCCGGGGAGGCAGAGCTTTGAGCTGTAGCTCTGCCTCCGTTCGCGTCAATCTGCGCTGATCTCCGCCTCTCCCCCCTCCCCCTCTCATTGAAAGAAGACTGAGAGGGGCAGGGAGAGGCGGCGATCAGCACCGACTGACAGGAGTAGAGGCAGAGCTACAGCCCAAAGCTCTGCCTCTACTAGGAAGCGCTCCCCCAACATTGCCCCAGGGATTTGGAGGGTTTAGATACAGCGATCTGCCGCGGGATAGCGGCCTTTTAGATGGGGTTATAGTGCAGAAGGGGATTGTTAAATAAAAAGATGAATTTTAAGAGGCTTCAGACTCTCTTTAAGGTATCATGTCCTTCACAATGCAGGATCAGATTATCAAGCAAAATGTGAGCTTCATTTCAGAATACTTTTTCGCAAACATTATGGGATATGTAAATATGTTACTGCCTGTTTATATAGGAATGGAGTGGGTAAATCATGACATTGAAGCACTGACATAGTGAGATGCTACAATAGTTTAGCATTCATAACCCATTCTGGAGATAAGCACAGTGTGTTGGTAGTGTAATGACACAAGAGAAGAGAAGTAGAATGGAGGGAGGAAAGGTGGTAGAGGGTCAGAATTGATGACATGAATGAGTAGATAGATATGAGTGGAATAGAGGCATAGTGGATAGCACTATTAAATTATATCCTAAGTCTTAAGTTTTAATATTGGCCAGGGCAAAATTTGCATGGGGTTTCTATCTTCCAACAAATTCCATTCAGACACTTCATATTTTACTACATCCCAAAAACATACTAATGAGTCAACTGGTTTCCCTCAAAACAATCTATAGCGAAAATATTAAGACTATAATGGTAGGGATTAGATTGTGAGCTCCTCTGAGGACACTCAGTGACATAACTATGTACTCTGTAAAGTGCTGCAGAATGTCAGCGCTATACAAAAATATAACAATAATAATAATAATAATAATATGGTAGGACATTAGACCATGATAAGATTAGACTGTGAGCTCCTCTGAGGACAGTCTGTGACATGTTATCTGTAAAGTGCTGCAAAAGATGTCAGTGCTATAGACCATAAATACATAATAAGAATATGGTATGGACATTACACTATGACTATTGTACTGTGCACTACTCTGTTGCCCAGGGGTCACCATATCTTCAGGAGACAGTTATTGAATGTGTATATGCAGCTTTACACTAAACATGCTCAATTGGTGGTTCCAGTCAGGATGGAGCTTTATCCTGCGAGTAGCAATACAAGAAATGAGCGCTGTACCGAGACGTTGTTCTGTTATACAATAGCAGAGCACACTGTTCCTATAGGGATAGAGGACCGCATGGCTCATAATGTAATAAGTTCTGGCAGGTGAGGTAAGTTATCTTTTAAAGTTCGATGTGCCGGATCTTTAAATGACTTCACGGGGCACCTGTACTCACACTAGTTTCTGGGCCAAAATAGCCACACATGTGGATTAAAATATACTAGGGGAACAATACAAAATTTTGGATGCCTATTTCTTCTTTACATCATTACACATTTGGGTGCTGAGTATGCAGAAACAGGGCATGCAAAGTGGAAAGAATGGGTGCTACAGTGGCAGCGCAGCAGGGCAGAAAGGCCAGAGATAAGAAGGGGCCCCATATAGTATCTGATGATATAAAGAATATACGCAATTCTCACATTTTACTTTAAAGTGAACCCGAGGTGAGAGTGATATGGAGGCTTCCATATTTATTTCCTTTTAGGCAATACCTGTTGCCTGGTAGCCCTGCTGATCCTCTTCCTCGTAATGCTTTTAGCTATAGACCCTGAACAAGCATGATGCAGCAGATTAGGTGTTTCTGACAATATTTTCAGATCTAACAAGATTAGCTGCATGCTTGTTTCAGGTTTTATTCAGAAACGACTGCAGCCAAGTACTGTATATCAGCCAACTGGTATTTTTTAGGCACACAGACAAGACACAGAACATTTACATTGCGCTTTTCTCCTGGGGGACTCAAAGCACCAGCCCTAGGACACGCTCTATAGGCAGTAGCAGTGGTAGGGAGTCTTGCCCAAGGTCTCCTACTGAATAGGTGCTGGCTTACTGAACAGGAAGAGCTGAGATTCAAACCCTGGTCGCCTGTGTCTGAGGCAGAGCCCGTAACCAGTACACTATCCAGCCACTAAAAGGAAATAAATATGGCAGCCTCCACATCACTCTCAACTTAGGTTTACTTTAATTTAGAAGATGACTTCCACAAGTGACAGAGCCCTCATAAGAACACAGACCTGCTGCTACACTCACATCAAGCCACTATGCAGACAACAGAGACTCATGTGAGCACATGTTTCTTCCAGCTGCTACTCCTGATCTCACTATGCTGTCCTGTCCACTTTTCTGACTGTGTGCTTCTGCACAGGAAAACGGAGAACCAATGTTAATTAATTGGCTAGTGCACACTTTAATGTGTTTTCCACATGTAGCTAAAAACAGACAGCAGTGAAGCATTGTACACATTTTCTCTATCAATTACATTAGCTTCTGCGATAAAAATGTGCATATTTTCACACATACAGACACATGTGGTGTGCAGAAAACGCATACAGACAACTGACAGACGAGTGTGCTCCAAGCCTCAGATTTTTATTACACTCACTCTGTCCTCCTCTGATGGCGGCAGAAGTGCAGGAGATTTGGGTGCAGCTGGCGCCACCATAGGCCGTAATAGGAATCACAGCTATAGTGGCACTGAGTAATTCGGGCACCGTCAAAAGACGGAGCACAAATTACTACGATAACACTGTAATTCGGCCGCCAGCAATAGCTGGAAGCTGAATTACATCTTTACCCTATAATCCATGGCGGCCTGGCGGGGGAATAGTAATTAAAGCCGCCGGGACTTGTGACAGTCTGAACAGTAATATGAAAGTCAATTACCAAGCGTATGACACCCAATGTTGTCTATACACGGTTTGATGTCCTTGCATATTGCACACTGATATGGGTTATTGAACTCATCTCAGGCCCTCAGGAGGTGGAAGGCTTGGGGCCAAAGCTGAGCCTAAAGCCTGGTGAACATTTCCAACTATGATTGGCCAATCACTGACCAATCTTACCACTTTCATGTAGTGTGATGGTCAACAGATATTTGATACTACGGTAGGAGCAGATTGTGTAGGTAAACACTCATGCTACATTGAGGTGGTAAAATTGATCGTTTTTGTCTGCACTGTTCTGATGAAGGGGACCCTTGCTGGCCCCGAAACAATTGTTAACCTTGTGTTGACACATGATTGAAGAATAAATATTTGCTCATTTGAGAAGCTGGAGTGCTAACCAATCCTTACTACCTTTGGACTGTTTTCTGGATGCTGCTAACATCCATGGTTATGCACCCGCACTACGGTAAGGTGTGCCTCTCCCCACCGTCTACTTCGAAGGCTTAAGAACAGGTCTGTAGTCCCCCCAGATTAAGGCCCTGTTCAGTGATCAGTTACATTGCAAAATAATTCTGCATTACAACTCAATGCCCATACAATTCTATGGGCCTGTTCACAGTATTACATTGTAACTGATCGCATTATTCTAACTTGCTGCATGTAGGTTTTGTATTAAAGTCTATGTCCAGTCTCCATTGCAATTCACAGTCATAACGCGTGCATCCTGCAACTGACCACTGTGAACCTAGCCTGAAGGCTGGTTTACACTGAATCAGTTACAGTGAGCGCAAGTGTTGCGTAGTGCAGGTGATGGAATATTCCATATTTTACACTTATAGGGGATAAAAATACATATGGTCTAACCACAGGTGTTTATGAGCACCAACATTCCTGCCAAAGACATAGAGCGCTTTTTAGTACACAGGGTACGATACATTGCATTCTTCTATTATATGTATTTTAACCTCCTGAGCGGTATGGACGAGCTCAGCTCGTCCATCACCGCCGGAGGCTGCCGCTCAGGCCCTGCTGGGCCGATTTTCCTCAAATAAAAAGCAGCACACGCAGCCGGCACTTTGCCAGCCGCATGTGCTGCCTGATCGCCGCCGCTCTGCGGCGATCCGCCGCGAGCAGCGGCGAAAGAGGGTCCCCCCAGCCGCCCGAGCCCTGCGCAGCCGGACCAATCAGTTCCGGCCAGCGCTAAGGGCTGGATCGGAGGCGGCTGAGGTCAGGACGTCGGCTGACGTCCCTCCGCTCGTCGCCATAGCGAAAGCCAAACAAGGAAGGCTGCTCATTGCGGCCTTCCTTGTTTATTCTGGGCGCCGGAGGCGATCGGAAGAACGCCTCCGGAGCGCCCTCTAGTGGGCTTTCATGCAGCCAACTTTCAGTTGGCTGCATGAAATAGTTTTTTTTTAATAAAAAAAAACCCTCCCGCAGCCTCTCTGGCGATATCAATAGAACGCCGGGGAGGTTAAATGAATTAAATGTATATTTGTGAAGCCAATCCAGTCGTATGTGCAGGCAGCGCAAGGCACTGTGGCAGCTGCCTGCAGAGGATGTGATGGATGCACCTGTGCCTCTTTGGGAAGCCCTGCCTCCCTCCTAGTGATAGCACACTAGGCCCTCAAAACTCAATTTCCCCATGCTTCATGTCATCACACATGGGTAGTAGCCCCGCCCCCTCTACCCTACAGGATCGTATAATAGTATAAAATTAAAACAAGTCCGGCCCCCTCCAGTCTTTTTTTTGTCCTCGAACACCTCACCTCACGGGATCAAAGTAAGATGCAGTGGGCAAGATTTGCCTAATATTTTTCTTTTACCCCTACCTTGCTGTTTTTACAGTTTTTGTAAACTTGAATGTCTGCAAGTTTTTTCCCTAGAAACTATAAATTAGTTTGGGACCCTCCCCCCGTATCTGCTGGTCTGTAGGGGGGAGAATATGTGTAACATTCGCAAGGTTTAAATAACCTATGAGTGTGGGCACCATGATGGTATATACAGTATTAAAGATACTGTGCTTTTGAGTTGAAGTGTCCCTTCCTACCTTGGTCACTCAGTACCAGCGTTATGGCGCCGCTCGCCTCCCCGGCTCTGCTTCCTGGCGTGCGTTCCGGCTAGACTTCCGGGTCGCGTTATGCGCTCCAGCGTACCTGGGTAGTCTGGTTGGTGGAGGCACGTCAAGCGGAAGTGACGTTGCGGCGAGGCGGAAGTTTCGCCGGACAAGTTTAAATGGCTCTAATAGCCAGAACTTGCGCCGCTACGCTGCTTCAGGCACTGCGGGGCTATGGACGCGAGCTCGGAACAGGGCACATCCTCTGCGGGAGCAGAACAAGACGCTGGAAGAGGTACATAGCAGAGGCCCATACTTCAGGCGCTGCCCTGCCTGTCCGGTACTTGCATGACTTATACTTTTTATCTCTCTCATTCTTGCAGCTGATTTGGCTACATCTATGGACACCTCAACTATACCAACAGACCAGCATAGGGTTCAAAGGTAGGGGTTGTTGCAAGGTAGGTTCTTACCCTAAGAGTTAAAGTAACTGAGACTGATAGAGGTTCTCTATGTCTGTTTAGCCCTAGAAAACATAAGAAGAAAAAGAAGTCTAATTCAAAATCAAGATCAGTCTCTCCTGCACGGGACAGAGAGAGGGAAAGAAGCCGATCTCCTAGGCAACAATCAAGCCATTATAGGAAGTGCTGGGCGTGTGACCGCGAGGTCCTACCAGGAAAGAATGTATGCAGACGCTGTTTTTCAGAAATGGCTAGAGAATCAGAGCAGACCCCTATGGATGTATCTCATATGATTAAGGTGGCTGTTCAAGAATCCATGAAAGAATACATTGCCACATTACCTTCAAATACCTCCGCCACAGAACAATCACAAACCTCACTTAGCCCGGACTTGGAAGACATCGCAACCGGATTTGACTTCGCACTTGTTCAGCCTTATATTCAGGCAGTCAGGGAAGCAATTGAGTGGGAAAGCTCTGAGGACGAAGCAGAGCCATCCGGAAGTACTAGAACACGTAAGCAGTATTATTCCCATCTCCGGAAGAAGGTAACGGTCTTCCCAATGATGACGGATATATCTGAGGTGATAAAAGAAGAGTGGGAAAAACTGGACAAAAAACCGCCTCTGAACAACAGAATGGCAAAGCTATATCCATTAGATTCAAAGAAAGCGAAATCACTGGACAACCCACCTGTCACAGATGCATCAGTCAGCCGACTCGCTAAACACCTCACTCTCCCTAGAGAAAATGTCGCTACATTTAACCACTTGAGGACCCACCCTTTACCCCCCCTTAAGGACCAGCGCTGGTTTGATTGATCTGTGCTGGGTGGGCTCTGCAGCCCCCAGCACAGATCAGGGTGCAGGCAGGGAGATCAGATTGCCCCCCTTTTTTCCCCCCTATGGGGATGATGTGCTGGGGGGGTCTGATCTCTCCTGCCTGCTGTGGGTGGCGGGGGGGGGCACCTCAAAGCCCCCCTCCGCGGCGACATTCTCCCCCCTCCCTCTCCTACCTGCTCCCCCGGGAGATCTGGGCTGCACAGGACGCTATCCGTCCTGTGCAGCCAGTGACAGGACGTCCCCTGTCACATGGCGGCGATCCCTGGCCGCTGATTGGCCGGGGATCGCCGATCTGCCTTACGGCGCTGCTGCGCAGCAGCGCCGTACAAATGTAAACAAAGCGGATTATTTCCGCTTGTGTTTACATCTAGCCTGCGAGCCGCCATCGGCGGCCCGCAGGCTATTCACGGAGCCCCCCGCCGTGATTTGACAGGAAGCAGCCGCTCGTACGAGTGGCTGCTTCCTGATTAATTAGGCTGCAGCTGGCGACGCAGTACTGCGTCGCTGGTCCTGCAGCTGCCACTTTGCCGACGCACGTTATGAGTGTGCGGTCGGCAAGTGGTTAAAGATGGGCTAGACAAGAAAATAGACACAGAACTCAGAAAGATCTATACGACTATAGGTAATTCTACAAAACCGGCTATTGCACTTACTTCAATTGCAAAGGCGATACGTGCCTGGTCCACAAATATAGAAGAGGCGATTCGTGCTGACGCAGACAAGGAAGCGATAATCGCTGCGCTGGACGACTTCAACTTAACCGCAGATTTCATTGGAGAAGCAGCTGTGGACATGATTCGATGTTCTGCCAGGACGATGGCATCCTCCGTAGTTGCAAAGAGAGCACTATGGCTTAAGACGTGGTCGGCCGACCAAGCCTCTAAGATCGAATGGTGTAAGATTCCTTATGACGGCGCAAACCTATTTGGTAATGAGATGGACGTCGCTATAAAGAGAGTTACGGGAGGGCGATCTGGCCTCATACCGCAGGACAGGAAACCTACAAAACCCACCTTCACTCAGACCAACCGACCCCTTCAAACAAGATTTAGAACAGCCCGATCTTATAAGCCAGGAAGGGAATTTAAGAGGAACTGGCAGAGTTCTCAGGGTAACCTACAGAGACTAACAAAGCAGAAGACCGTCAACCCGCCCAGTAACCAGCCGAAGCACTTTTGACACGAGGCACATCCAGGAGTGGCCTGTAGGAGGAAGACTACGAAGGTTTGGCCAAATCTGGATGGGAAACATAAAGAATCGTTGGGTAACGAAGACAGTTATACAGGGTCATCGGTGGAGTTTTATCAGAAAGCCACCAAAAAATTACTTTGTGCCGACAAAAAATTCCCAGCTCTCACGAGAAGAGGGAAATATTACAGGACTATGTTCAAACATTAATACAGAAGCAGGCAATTACTACTGTACCACTAGAAGAACGGGGAAGGGGAGTCTATTCCCCATTGTTCTTTGTTCGAAAAAAGACGGGAGACTGGAGGCCAGTGTTGGACCTAAGAATTCTCAACCAACACATAAGAGTGAAGAGGTTCAAGATGGAGACCTTAAAATCTATCATACAGTCAACCAGGAAATCAGATTGGATGCTTTCTGTGGACCTCGAGGATGCTTATTTGCATATCCCAATACACTCGAGGTCCCAGAAGTATCTGAGATTCGCCATTCAGGAATCCCACTATCAGTTTCTATGCCTACCATTTGGCATATGTACGGCACCAAGAACCTTCACGAAGGTGCTACTATCAGTAGTAGCTCTCCTACGTCTCAAGGGGCTTCGTTTATATCATTACCTAGACGACCTCCTGCTACTGGCATCGGACGAGGAAGCCTTAACTCGACAAAGGAAGATACTAATCGACACATTAGTGGACTTTGGTTGGAAAATAAATTACGGCAAGAGCCACCTGATGCCCACACAGACGATGGTATACTTAGGTGCGCTTTTCAACACCTCCCAGAATTCGATAACTCTTCCTCATCAGAGAATGGAGATGATAATTCACTCAGTACTTCAGGTTATGTCAAGAACCACAATGACGGCGCGCCAGTGTCTGAGCCTTCTAGGCACACTAACCTCAGTAATTCAGATGATACGTTGGGCACACTGGCACGTGAGAATGTTCCAATGGGGCTTTCTTCACCAGTGGGACGGAAGAGACCACAATCAGACAATTCACATCACCTCCCTCATGAAGGACAGCCTACAGTGGTGGACAGATATACACAACCTATCCAGGTACCACTTGATACAAGCTGGACAAACGATCACGATTACAACGGATGCCAGCCGGAAAGGCTGGGGAGCACACTGCGGTTCTCTCATAGCACAGGGACAATGGAGCAAGGAACAGAGCTTTTCACATTCCAATGCTCTGGAATTGAGAGCAGTGCATCAAGCGTTACTCAACTTCAAACACATAATCAGGGGGAAGACTGTAGTACTACAGGTGGACAACAGAGCAGCAGTCTCATATCTAAGGAGGCAAGGAGGAACAAGGAGCCTAGCATTACTCCAGGAGGCCGAGAAAATTTTCCAATTTGCAGAGGAGAATGTCTGGGATCTACAAGCAATATACTTACCAGGCAAAGACAACACACTAGCGGATTTTTTGAGCAGGAACCGTATGAACAACAACGAATGGAGTCTTTCCAGAGAGACATTCGAGTGGATCTGCAGCAATTTGGGAACACCGCAACTAGACCTGATGGCCACACCACAGAATACCAAGTGCAATCTCTTCTTCTCCAGAAGGTACTGCAGACAAGCTCTGGCGGTAGATGCATTATCTGCCAAATGGGACTTCCAAATTGCATATGTGTTCCCCCCTATACCGATGATATATCAGATACTATCCAGGCTGTACAGGGAGAGGGTAACATTAATAGCGGTTATTCCACAGTGGCCGAATCGGACATGGTTCCCACTTTTGTGGGAGATGAGGTTACGATCTCCGCTACCTCTCCCCTATCGGAGAGACATGCTGGTACAGGGGGAAGCGATACATCCGAACCCCCAGAGACTGAACTTGGCAGCATGGATATTGAGGGGCAGAGGTTAATACGTGAAGGATGTTCAGCGGAAGTAATAAGAACTATGCTAAGTTCCAGAAAACATACTACCAACGCCACATATAAGAGAATCTGGAGCAAGTTTGAGGAACTAGCGGTTGAAATGCAATTTCAGGTATCCAGACCCTTGATTGGACATATCCTAGAATTTCTGCAAAGAGGTTTATCAAAAGGGTTGGGCTATCATACACTGAAGGTTCATATATCGGCACTGTCAGCAATAACAGGCACACCTTGGGCTACTCATGCTTTAGTACGACAATTCCTAAGAGGAGTTTTGAGACTAAAACCCCCTAAAAAAGATATGTTCCCTAAATGGGATCTCCCACTAGTTCTAGAGGCTCTAACTAAACAGCCGTTCTATCCGCTGCAGCAGATCACTTTATGGCACTTGACTTTAAGAACTGTCTTCTTGGTTGCCATGGCATCAGCAAGACGAGTCTCCGAACTACAGGCCTTAGGGTGTAAGGAACCCTACCTTGTATTATACCCAGACAGAGTGGTCTTAAGGCCAATCCAGCAATTCATACCTAAAGTTGCTACTACATATCACCTAAATCAAGACTGGATTTTACCAACTTTCAGACAAGATGACACACAGGAAATTCATCCACTGGACGTAGGACAAGCAATAAGAGATTACTTGGAAGTCACAGCAGAAATTAGGACCACGGACAGATTATGGGTCATACCAGCAGGTTACAGGAAAGGGCAGCCAGCCTCAACTAGAACAATATCCTCGTGGATTGTCAGGACAATACAAACAGCCTATAAGGCTCTAAATTTAGAGCCTCCACAAAAGGTTTCCGCACACTCGACAAGGAGTATGTCGACGTCCTGGGCAGCCTTTAATAAGGTTCCAGCAGAAAAGATCTGCCAGGCAGCAAACTGGTCTTCTATAAATACGTTTGTAAAACATTACAGAGTTGATTTAGCTAATCAATCATCATTATTATTTGGTAAAACTGTTCTGGAAGCTCATAATGTGTGAAATGTTAATTAAATAACTTACTTGCAGCATAACTGAGACCCACCCTTCATTCTTTCTAGTTAACTCCCATGTGTGATGACATGAAGCATGGGGAAAGCGGAAAATTGTTACTTACCTATCGGTAATTTTCCTTTCCCTATGCTTACATGTCATCACACCGGTCCCTCCCTTCATGTGAGCTTCGGTGTCGAGGTTTACATAGACTGGAGGGGGCCGGACTTGTTTTAATTCTATACTATTACGATCCTGTGGGGTAGAGGGGGCGGGGCTACTACCCATGTGTGATGACATGTAAGCATAGGGAAAGGAAAATTACCGATAGGTAAGTAACAATTTTCCGCTTTTTCACTCTGCCCTACCTCCCCTCACAAGTGCTTTAAACTCGCAGCTGAACTTCGGTCCCCTACCCTTCGTGTCTCTCCCTCTAGATTTTAAGCCTTTGGGAATGGTCCTCATCCTTTTGTGTCCTACCTGATCATGCACCTCCATTACTGTGCACCCATGCTATGCATTTGAGTCAACTCAACTTGCCTAATCTCCATGCTCCCATCCAGTGACTAAGCATTACCTTATGCTCATACTGTGCTGTGTGATCTGTTTTTTCTTGTATTCCTGTATTGTCTTATTGCTGTATGTCACCCTAAATATGTCTAACCTAAACTAATGTCCAGCGATGCATAATATGTTGGCGCTTTATAAATACAATAAATAATAAATAAAAATAGCTCAGTGACTGTGATAGCAGCACTTTTTAATAGCTCTATGCAGAAATAGCTCATGCCGCTGTGTGGCCATGTCCCATGCTGCATTTCACTGTGCAGCTATGACCTATGCTGTAGTTTCTCCCTGCCTGGTGCCACCCTACTTCCTTAATCAGCCACATGCACCTGGCTCTCCACATCCAGCACCCTCACGTAGCATTGCCTTTTCTGACATACCCACTCAGGAGCATATGCAGTTTGGAATTTGGACCATTCAAAACCAAAAAGTGCACTGGATTGGATCAGTTCCAAGCTGTATACAACTTGCATTAGCTTAGCATGCCAGCTAGAAGTATCAGTAACTGAATTAACATCTCGAGCTATACTGAGCTGCTAGGTGGTTCATTGGAATTACACTAGTATAGAGCATTACTCAGGACTTAAGAGGGTAAGCGGAATGTAACTTTTGTTGCTAGGTGTAATAGATAGCGGAGATGCCGCTGCAGCGGTGAGCGGCATGGCGGCTGTCTCCGCATCTCAGCCGGCGGCCTCCGCTGCGCAGTTACATGGTGGAGTTTTGCCTGGTCCTTCAGTTGCACATAGACTGAGGGCTACGCGCGCACGTGCCAGGGCCTTTATGCGAATAGAAGGGGAGTCAGCTGATCGGCCGGTCAGCTGACTCCAGCAGTGCCCCTGATTGGCTGAGTGACTGGGGCGGCGCTGTGGGGCGCTCTCAGTATATATAGGACCTGCCTGTCAGTAGCTCCTCGTCTGCTGTTGCAAATGCTACGTGTTAGCACTCAGACCTTAGTCAGATCCCAAAGTGTGCTAGAACCAGCAGGAGCTGGGGATCCACACTTAGTCAGATTCTGTTGATAGCTAAAGTACTAATTGAATTGTATTATTGGTTATGACCTTCTGCTAGCCTTGACTACTCTTCTGCTTACTGATTCTGTGCTTCTGCCTATTTGATCCTGTTGCCGACTCAGCCTGAACACTACTCTGATTTAAGCCTTCTGTCTTTGTACCGTATCTGTCCGTTTGTTGCCGAATCTGCTTGTCTGACTCTTCTGCCCTCACCAGTGAGCCTAGTTCCTGGTGAGGGATTCTCTGTACAGTCTTAATCACCTGCTCCTCAGGTGACTAGTAACTATGGTACTGTCCTCATCACCTGCTCCTCAGGTGATTAGGAGCTGCAGTACAGTCTTGATCTCCTGCCCCTCAGGTGATCACCTGCTGCAGTACAGTCTGAATCACCAGCTCCACGGGTGATCAGTATACGTTGTCTTACTGTGCACCACCCGCTCCTCGGGTGACCTAATTACTAGTTCATCTGCATCTCCGGCTTGCTGGAATGCTGATCCGTCTTCTATAGAAATATCCCCCTCTACCAGCTCCTCTGGGGGAGTTGGTATCTCTATCTGTATTACTGTGCACCAACCACCTATCTTTACATCTGATTGTCCTGTGTCTCCCTATACTCGCATTATTGGTGATTCTGCAGATCACCACATAATCGGGTATAGTATCTGTATTATTGGTGATACTGCAGATCACCAATAATCAGAAAATCTGTTCTTGCTGACACCAATCGATACACTAGGCTGCTAAGTTATTTATGTTTTTTATTTGTATAGTTAAAGGACAACTGAGGTGACATGATGAGATAGACATGTGTATGTACAGTGTCAAACACACAAATGATTATGCTGTTTCTTTTTTTCTTACTCTGCCTGAAAGAGTTAAACATGAGGTATGCAAGTGACATGGGTCTGACTATAGCTGACCCTCACTGATAAGAAATTACAGCCATAAAACACTTTCCTGTCAGTAAATGGCTTCTGATATCAGGAAAGAATTTAAAAAAGTTCATAGATTTGAGCTCTAGCATACTTAAATGCATGTGTCCTTGAGCAGAGAAAATGAAACAGTAAAAACTAGATTTAACAACTTCACCACTGAGGGCTTTTACCCCTGAAACGCCAGAGCAATTTTCACCTTTCAGCGCTCCTTCCATTAATTCGTCTATAACTTTATTATTACTTATCGCAATGAAATGAACTATATCTTGTTTTTTTCGCCACCAATTAGGCTTTCTTTATTCTTTATGCCAAGAATTATTTTATTCTAAATGTGTTTTAATGGGAAAATAGGAAAAAATGTGAGAAAAAAATCATTATTTTTCAGTTTTCGGCCATTATAGTTTTTAAAGCGGAATATAACCCTGCATTTCAACTTTGCTCTAAAACACTATTTACAGTATATTATATGCAACCAGCATTTTTTTTTTTTACTAGACCAGCATTGGAAGGGTTACACACAGCTTTAAAGTTCCTTTAGATTTCTGCAGACGCATCCGAAGCTGACATAGATAAATTTTGTTTACATAAATGTATCTGAGTGTTGAATGTGACTCACTCTCTGGAGAACAGCCAAAGAGTGTGTAACATTTATAACTTGTTACATTCTATTTAGTTAAAATGTATCTATCTGAACTTCTGAATATCTCTCCATGGAACTTTAAACCTCTGTGTTTAACCCTTCCAATGCTGGTCTAGTAAAAAAAAAAATGCTGGTTGCATATAATATGCTGTAAATAATGTTTTAGAGCAAAGTTGAAATGCAGGGTTATATTCCGCTTTAAATAATGCATGCTACTGTAATTAAAACCCATGAAATGTATTTGCCCATTTGTCCCGGTTATAAAACCGTTTAAATTATGTCTCTATCACAATGTTTGGCACCAATATTTTATTTGGAAATAAAGGTGCATTTTTTCAGTTTTGCATCCATCCCTAATTACAAGCCCATAGTTTATAAGGTAACCGTGTTATACCCTCTTGACATAAATATTTAAAAAGTTCAGTCCCTAAGGTAACTATTTATGTTTTTTTTTATTGTATTTTTTTTTAAATTACAAAAAAAAAAATTGGGGAGTGTGGGAGGTAATGGGTTAATTTAATGTGTAAAACTAATGTATTTCTATATGTAAAATGCTTTAGGGTGTAGTTTTACTATTTGGCCACAAGATGAGTGAGTTTGTGTCCGTGCGACTGGTAAGCGCCCGGAAGGGCGCTTACAGGAAGCACTATGAGGCTGGGAAAATCACAATGATCGCGCTGTTTCTCATAGAAGCAGCAGATCATTGCGGGGGCTTAGATCAACGAACTGGAATGGATTTTCCCGTTCATTGATCTCCGGGCAAGCGGGCGGCGGCATGCATGAGCGGCGGGAGCGCGGACAGCGTCGGTAGCGCGGGAGGTACGGATTTCTCCGTCCCTTGGTTTTATAAGGGTGGAAAAAAGGGCCGGAGAAATCCGTACCGCGGGGGGTAAAGTGGTTAAATATAAAATAAAACTGCGGAATATCTAAAAAAGGTCATTTTTAGTAAAAAGGAAGATAGAGACAATTGTTTATCTCATTAGTTTACTTTCACCTGGGATGTCCTTTAAGAGCAAATTTTGAAGTGGCCTCAGCTCAAAACTCACAAATGCACACAACACCTCAAAAAAAATGAGATTGTTGTTTTGATAAATAAAACGATCATGAGATAGTTGGTTCCCCATAAAGGTATGTCTGTGGAACCAACAATCATGTGTTTTGATGGGTTGTGCGCATCTGCTGCCTTAGGCCTGGAACCCACTACAAAACGCTATCGCAATCGCTTTGTATGAGCAGTTTGTAAGCAATTTCATGAGCGTTTTAGGAAGCGATTTTAAAAAGTGTAATCAATTTGCCAGTGGTTGTGTAGCGATTAGCGTTTTAAAGAGAATCTGTACTCTAAAATTCTTACAATAAAAAAAAAATACCATTCTATTCATTATGTTCTCCTGGGCCCCTCTGTGCTGTTTCTGCCACTCCCTGCTGCAATCCTGGCTTGTAATTGCCAGTTTTAGGCAGTGTTTACAAACAAAAGACGTGGCATGTGATAGGCTGAGAGGAGCTCAGACTGTGACTCATGCAGAGAGTGCAGGGGGCCTGGATAGGGTGTGTATAGCTTCTATCCTATCACAAACAGAGTAGCACATTCCTGCCTGAGCCCGACAAAGCCGTCAGAGGAAACAAGATTAGATTATATAACAGAGATAATACAGCCACTGTGCAACTAGGAAAGGCTGCAGCAAGACAGACCACATTAGAACATGTATAGGAACTTCTAGGATAGAAGAAATAAGGCTGAACATTTTGTTACAGAGTCTCTTTAAAGTCTGATTGGTCCTTTCAATTAATTTTAATTTTGTTACCGTGTACAGTAACTTTAATAGGCTACCAAAATCGCTCCGTGCAGGTTTTGATGAGCGATTACACCAGCGATTAGATACTTTACATTGAAGCACAAACGCTAACAAAATGCTGCATGTCCTGCGTTTGCGATTTTGCTAATCGCAATCGCTTCTGTGGAATTTGCACCATCCATTTACATTGGCAGAGCGTTTAGGGAAATCGCTAGCGATTTATCACGCTCCCTAAAAGCTCTAGTGGGTTCCAGCCCTGACTGTGGGATTTAGTTTCAACACATTTTTATTGAAAACATAAACAGCAAAACGATGCAAATACCTACAATTGGGGCATGTACATAGTTATAGAATAAAATATATAAACAGTGTGCAAAAGTGCAATCAGGCATAAGAGATACAGGTAAAAGGCATGCTGGTATAAAGAGATGATCAAAACAGTTCAGAGCAGTAAGAAATCAGTATCTGGGTGTAAGAATGTTAGTAAGGCCTCGTTTAGACTATACGTGCTGCCGTGCGCATTTTGGCAGCACGTATAGTGTGCGACACGCAAAAACGGTAGAAGGGCATAACCAGCCCTTCTATCGTTCCCATCATATGCGCTGCGCAGCAATGGGATGCGCTATTGCACTGCTGCATGCATTTTTCAGGAATTGCAACGCAGATCCATTCACTGTAGTGAATGGGATCTGCAGCGCAGGGCATAGTAGCACAGATGGCGTGCGATTGTATGCGGTGCATTCTGATCGTACAGCCATGTGCGCTAAATGATCTGAACAAGGCCTAAAAGCTAAGGACCTCAGTCCCTCAATATCAATATAGGAAATTATCAATACAGGAAATCCAAGGTTGCCAAGCCTTATGGTGGTCACACACACATTACCATTTTTTACATTTCATTTCGACAATTTCAATGTTTTTTTCACTCCAATGAAAAATTGGACTTTTATAACCAAAGTAGCACACACGTTAAATTTTTTTTCAAGATCTTGATTTTCCGTGATTTTGGCATTTTTACTGTGATTTTTAATGCAAGTGAATGGGAGGGTTTTGTTTTTTTAAGCGCTCAGAAAGCGCCTTCCGATTTGCCCTGGATGCTATAAAATGAAAAACGCTGAAAAAATGCAGCATGCAGTACCGATTAAAAATCGGAATCGCATGTAGTGTGCAGGAGGCCTTACAGTGGTTACACTAATTTGATGAGTTTGTTCCCCGACGGGTGTCCTGGTGCTGGTCTCTTCTGATTGGATCCCACTTGAATACATTGGATATGGACTTTTAATGCTTGTTCTTTTGATATAGCTTAAACAATAATTTGACATGCAATTGTGGTTACTAACCAAGGAACAGCGCACTCAACAGGATTGCATTGTGGTCTTAATTTAGTTTTTAAGTGTATTTTTTTTTTTAAAGTAGCACTTTCAATTCAATTTAAATTTGGGAACCTTAAAGTAGACTAGCACTGGGTAACTGGCCCATTATTGCCTGATTATGGGGCAAAACTACCAAATATGACTGTGAGAGCCAAACTGATTGCAGTCTCTGAAGCTCAACTCAGATCTACTCGGATACATTTTATGAAAGTGCTCTGGAGTCTGATCTGTGTGGTGGAGGATTTGCCTCTGTATGGTGAAATTTAACTATTGCCTTTCGTAAGAGTTAAGCATTCAAACCACCTTTCTATTGTAAGAGTTAGACTAAAGTCATCCTACCAACGTAGCATAGGGGTCAATTTTACAGGCAAGAAAGGGCTTGGAACAGACTGAATACAAGTAGTAAATTAGACCACCTTCCAGCAGCCTGTTTTCACACCAGTGTACACTTTTTGTGGTATTTGAGTCAAGGCCCCTTTAAATTATGCTGTGTGCGTTTCTGCATGGCCCTTTGAGTTCCTCATATGTTAGTCACTATCCCGATTGAGCAGACTACCATTATTTCTTTTTTACATGTATATTTTACATTACAAGGCCTTTTTCACATGGCATCCACTGTCTGTCTACCACCCTCATGGATCTGCTGGGCATTTTCAGGCAGCTGCAGGCGCTCAGCAAGGGTAACAGAATGGCACCTGTCCCCTACATGTGTATCTGAGCAGGCGGCAGTTTCCACCCAAGCATAATGCACAGTAATGGCACCACTGACACGTTTGGTTACAGATGCTTTCATTTGGCTGCATTATATTGCATTGCATATATCAACCGAATGGCACAGACAAATCATCGGCGCACACCAAGTTCAGCCGTGTGTGTGAAAGCAGCATAAGAGATGTAGTTTTTGCTTGGAGATGAACAATATTAGAATGCCAATACAGTGTTGTCCTGATAGGCAAGGTATTTTTAGCTACTAGTTGTAAATAAATAAATCTACATTTAGTGGTTTTTGATGCATACACAAGTGGCTTAAACGGTCCTCTGTATGCCTGCCTAGAGTTTAGCCTTCAAACATCTTGCATCATTTTTAAGGATTAAAAAACAAAAAACAAAAACAAAACAAAAAAACACACAAGTCAAAATATTGAAAATCTTTGAAATCCATTTGCTGATACATGGAACCATCAGTTCTCTAGATATTTTATTTAATTATTATTTAAAAAAAACTGCTAGGAAACTGCCCAACCACGTGGAAAAGATAGTCTGCCTTGTGCAAGGTCAATAAAAGCAAGAACTATCATCCACATCAGCATCTGTCCTAAAGGTACATGAGTAGAATATGACCAGTTACAACATCTTTGGGCCTGACACCCAAAGTGGAAGCAGGAAGTTTATGCTTATCCAGTAACGTCAGCCTGAGTCAAGCCTATCTCTCAGTGATCCAATAAACCTGAGAACTCTAGTCAATCACAGTGCACAGCATACAGAGGCCTCAGCAGCCTTTATTCAGCCAGCCTGTCAAGATGTCAGCTCTGCATAGATTTATTAGATCTGGCATCCTTACCGAATGACTCAGTGAAGAGTGAGATTTAGCTTCTCTCTGCTCCTGGCTACTCGTGCAACATGAGAGTGCTGGAAGTATTTATACCTTATCTAGGGTCTTCCAGCATTGATGATGGACAATTAGGGTGCCCCATAGGCGCTAATGCAAATATTGGTTATACTAGGCGCCAAAAGCATACATTTGGGTGCCAAATAGCAAGCGCCAGGCCCGTCCAAGCAAAATGTTTTATTTTTGAAAATTATTTTTAAATATATCAATTTCAAATTTTGAAATTTATAGTTTTTGAAAAGCATCGTTTTTTGTATTTACGTTATTTGCAGCATGGCTAGGGACATGGTGGGGGGATTAAGACACAGGAAGAGGAGTTTTAAGGATAACCGAAAGGAAGTGGGGTTTTAAGGTTAGGCGTCAGGAAGTGGGGTTTTGAGGTTAAGTGACAGGAAGTGGGGTTTTAAGGTTCTGTATCAGGAAGGGAGGTTTTAGGCAGGGAACACACTTCACTTTCAGTTTTTCGCGCGCGTTTTTCTGCATACTTTTTCTGCACACCAAGTGTGTTTCCATGCAGGAAAACACGCACGTTTTTTCACAGCAGCTGATGTAAATAATAGAGAAAACTGCCAAAATGTGCAGAGTCATGATGCAGAATGTCAGTTTTTTTTCTGTGTGCGAACAACACAGTAAGTGTGCACTAGCACATTGATTAACATGAGTTCTCAGTTTTTCTGTGCAGAAAACGCGCACGAAAATAGTCAAGTGTGTTCCTTGCCTTAAAGAGACTCCGTAACAAAAATTGCATCCTGTTTTTTATCATCCTACAAGTTCCAAAAGCTATTCTAATGTGTTCTGGCTAACTGCAGCACTTTATACTATCACTGTCTCTGTAATAAATCAATGTATCTTTCCCCTGTCAGACTTGTCGGCCTGTGTCTGGAAGGCTGCCAAGTTCTTCAGTGTTGTGGTTCTGCTATGAACTCACCCTTCCAGGCCCCTCTCTGCACACTGCCTGTGTGTTATTTAGATTAGAGCAGCTTCTCTCTTCTCTCTTATCTTTTACAAGCTGGATAAATCGTCCTCTGAGCTGGCTGGGCTTTCACATACTGAAGAATTACAGACAAGTGCAAAGCTGTTTGCAGGAAGAAAAGAGCAGCCTGAAACTTCAGTGCATGGGGGAAAGAAAAACACAAATTATCTCTTGAGATTCAAAAGGAATGCTGTATACAGCCTGCTTGTGTATGGATGTATTTTTCTATGTGTGGACATGCTGTACATCAACCTACTTCCTGTTTTGGTGGCCATTTTGTTTGTTTACAAACAAACTTTTTAAAACTGTTTTTAACCACTTTTAATGCGGCGAGGAGCAGCGAAATTGTGACAGAGGGTAATAGGAGATGTCCCCTAACGCACTGGTATGTTTACTTTTGAGCGATTTTAACAATACAGATTCTCTTTAAGGTTAAGCGTCAGGAAGTGGGGTTTTAAGGTTCGGTGTCAGGAAGGGGGATTCAGGCTTAGGCATCAGAGGGGAAAGGGTTCTGTGTAAGGCCCAGTGCACACCAAAAACCTCTAGCAGATCTGCAAAATGCTAGAGGTTTTTGAAGCAGATTTTCAGAGCGATTCTAGGCATGCTTAGAGGTTTTCTAAACATGCCTAGCGTTTTTGAGTAGCAGATTTCAT
This sequence comes from Hyperolius riggenbachi, assembly GCF_040937935.1. NCBI lineage: Eukaryota > Metazoa > Chordata > Amphibia > Anura > Hyperoliidae > Hyperolius > Hyperolius riggenbachi. The sequence continues at coordinate 282,757,921 of NC_090647.1, forward strand.
ATATTGTTACAGTAAAGCTGTTACTGAACAGCTACTGTAACAAAAATGCTTGGAAAACCACTCTGATCTAGCGTTTTTCAGAGCGGTTTGAGCTTTTCCTACACTTTACATTGAGGCAGAAACGCATCTGCAAACCGCATAAATGCTGCAGGAGCCACGTTTGCGGTTTGCTAAAAACCTCAAACCGCTGGTGTGCACCACCCCATAGAGATACATTAGCCAAGCGTTTTCACAAGTGGCAGCGGTTTTGAAAACGCTATCAAAAACGCTTGGTGTGCACCAGCCCTGAGAGTAGAGTTAGGTTTAGCAGTAGAAAAAAAATTTGACAGCGGTAATGATAGTAAAACTTTGTTAACATTTACCAATGTTTTATTTTTACCACTGTAAATATTTTTTCGTTTACATTCGGCCTCCAATTCACAACGGTATTTATAGTTTCACCCCGCGCCCATTTTACCTCGCACCTCTATTTCATGCATGCCTCCCAGCATTGGCGATCCTTATTTTTCATATAATAATGTCTGTTTTTTTCTTTTTTTGACAAAGCATGAGTGATCCCACTTCAAATCAAGAAATGCATCAGTACACTTTTGTGAGGTGTTTTAATATCATACAACAGCTTGGCTGGCTTTAGATAAAACTTAAGTCACAAACAAAACACACAGTGTAGAATGTCCTGGCATCAAGGTGTGTTCTTGTCTTCAGTGAAATCTGGGACCTTGTATTTTCCTTCCCTCTGTAGCTTCTCCATCTGTTCCCGCACTGCATTCAGACGCGCTAACTGTGAGAAGGAAGAACAGAGTTACACATTTTGCTGTGTCACACAGTAATGAAGAGTGCCCTTCCCTTCTGCCAACATTCTTCACTAACAGTATCTACATCATTTACTGACTTGACTGACAGGCGATTTCCAGGAAAGAAGCTGGTTTTATCCATACCAGAATCTGTAATATCCAGAGTCCACCTGCAGCGCCACCTGCTGGCAAATGTTGAAACTTAAAGCAAATGTAAAGTGAAATTAAAATAAGAAGTCAGATCCTTACCTATGCAGAGGGAAGGCTCTGGATCGAATAGAGCCTTTCTGTTCCTCCCATGGTCCCCTCATTCAAGCGTTGTCACTCCAGTTCAAATCTACCACTACAGGCAGGAGCACGAATGTTCCTGAATACAGGCAGCTCCGTATTGCACATGCAGTACTCCCAGCGCTATCGGAGAATACTCAGAGCCGTATTCAACCAATTGGTTGAAAAACTCTTGCAGGGATGACAGCTCTGGAATGTGGGGACCGTGAGTGGAACAAGAAGGCTCTATAGAACCCAGAGCCTTCCCTCCTGTTTTTTATTTTAATTTCACATTAACTTTAAGATACTAAGTACAGATTTATAAAATGTATTAGGCTACAAACTGGGTGATTGCTGAACGCTGCAAATGTTTTTTTTTTCTAAAATATGAATATTTTGAACATTATATTGTTTGGCTTCTCTAGAATCAGAATCATCTTGATTTGCCAAGTGCAACCATGTCACACCCAGAATTATTTATGGTATACACAGCATAATTGAGCAGTTTACAGTCAAACAGGCATATACAGTCAGGTCCATAAATATTGGGGCATCAACATAATTTCACATTTTTGGCTCTATAAACAACCACAATGGATCTGAAATGAAACTAACACGATGTGCTTTAACTGCAGACTGTCAGCTTTAATTTGAGGATATTTACACCCAAATCAGGTGAACAGTGTAGGAATTACAACAGTTTGCATATGTGCCTCCTATTTGTTAAAGGAGAAAAAGTAATGGGCCAGAGTAAAAATCATAAATTAAACTTTTACTTTGTAATACTTTATTGCAAATCCTTTGCAGTCAATTACAGCCTGAAGTCTGGAACACAGATATCTCCAGACGCTGGTTTAATTCCTGGTGATACTCTGCCAGGTCTCTGCTGCAACTGTCTTCAGTTCCTGCTTGTTCATGGGGCATTTTCCCTTCGGTTTTGTCTTCAGCAAGTGAAATGCATGCTCAATTGGATTCAGGTCAGGTGATTGACTTGGCTATTGCATAACATTCCACTTCCTTCCCTTCAAAAACCATTTGGTTGCTTTTGCAGTATACTTTGGGTCATTGTCCAATGAGTTCTGAAGCATTTGGCTGAATATGAGCAGATAATATTGCACTTCTGAATTCATCTTGCTGTTTTTGTTAGTCAACAGTTAAGAGAAGACTTTACTAGAGTGAATAAGATGTAAACCATTGGTGAGCCTCAAAAACATTAAGGCCAGATTAGAGTTTGTCAAACATCTAAAAAGCCTTCACAGTTCTCGAACAACATCCTATGGACAGATGAGACCAAGATCAACTTGTACCGGAGTATGGAGAAGGCAAGGAACTGCTCATGATCCTAAGCATGACACCTCATCAGTGTAGCATGGTGGTGGTAGAGTCATGGCATGGGCATGTATGGCTGCCAATGGATCTGGATCTCTTGCATTTGTGGATGATGTGACTGCTGACAAAAGCAGCAGGATAATTTCAGAAGTGTTTTGGGCAATAGTATCTGCTCATATTCAGCCAAATGCTTCAGAACTCATTGGACAGTGCTTCACAGTGCAGATGGACAATGACCCAAAGCATACTGCAAATGCAACCAAAGAGTTGGGATGAAACCCAGCATCAGGTGAAAGTCTACGCATTAAAGACTTCAGGCTGTAATTTACTGCAAAGGATTTGCAACCATGTATTAAAAAGAGATACGCAGTAGACCCAGACTGACGCGATTGAGCCTATTACCGGGGCTGATCGTGGCTGGACAGGAGACCACAGGAGGACAGCGATGGACTCACACGTTTATTGAGCGTGATAAAGCCCCAGGTAAGTATCAAATCTTTACATCGCAAGATCTCTGGTTAAGTACATTTGAAATCGGCGCCGGTACACTTGGGCGCAGAATACAGCCGGTATATGGCTGATCCTGCTTCTGCACAAGTCCGGGACATTTTAAATTACTATTCCTCCTCCAGGCCACCATGAATAGTGGGGGAATGAAATAATTTGGCTTCCAGTGATTGCTGGAGGCCGAATTATTGTGTTTTTAAGCAACCTCGGCTCCGTCTTCTGACGGCGTCGACATTACTCACTGAGCGCTGCAATAGGAGTGATTCCTATTATAGTCTATGGAGGTGCCGGCTGCGCCCAAATCTAGCAGCGCTGAAAAGCACTGCTCTGCTCTGGTTCCCTTTAATGTTATGCCCTCCAGTATACTGTAGATGTGGTGGAAACTTACTGTTTTAGTTCTGTGCATACACTCCATAAAGTCCTCGTATTCCAGCTTGCATTCCTTTTTGGCTCGGGTTTTCCCAATGCCATGACTACATTCTATCCAGTCCTTCTCAAATGCATGGCACTGTCCAGCTCGATGTAGTGGTTGCTTACAACTCTGCATCAGCATCCACTTGTCCATATCAATGCCAAGCCTGTCCTGAAGATTGAGGAACGGCATGACTGCAAAGATAGAGCATCACAGAGGCAATGGTTAAAAGACTGAAACACCAATATTTTAACATGTGAGTAACAGGATGTTACTCACGCTATTTAACTTAGTGAATCAAACCCTTCATGTTCTTGATCAACAGATCTTTTTCACACCTTGATAAATTCTGCTCTCCCCACAGCATAACAATCGGGGATGGAAGGGATGCAGCAGCAGGGGGGTCCGTGGGAGATAATTTTTTTTCCCGTCCTGAGAGACTGTCAACTTAGGGTGCGGAGAGAAAAAAAAAAAACTTTCTGCACAATTGTTCTAATGACTGCCTCTACTCAGCCACCAATAAGGAATTATACAAAGTTTTGTAGACAAAGATTTGTAGACAGTCCCTATTCAGTGTGCAGCAGAGTCTTGGGAGGAGAAGCTGCAGGGGGCTCATGGAAAGACTGACAAAGGGGCGTGGTAAAAGATTTTTGCTCTCTGGACAACTGGCACATTTGTCAGTTTTCTGCACACCAAGGGCTTGATTCACTAAACCATGATAACTGGTATCACGGTCGCGCATAACGGTTTTCGCCGCAACCGCAAATTTTGCGTGCAAAAAACTTTACGCACGTTATAACGCATGTAAACCATTAGCGCGACCATGATATCAGTTATCACAGTTTAGTGAATCAAGCCCCACTCGTGTCTGTATGTGTGAAAACATGCATGTTTTATCACAGAAGCTAATGTAATTGATAGAGAAAATGCCAGTAGTGCTGCACTGCTGTCTGTTTTTATCTGCATGGGGAGGGGGGGGGGGGAGAGGGGGCATCCAAAGTTTCGCAGGGGGGAGGGGGAAGGGATTTCAAAGTTACTTTCCTGCTTTTAAAACCAGTATGTGGCAATTGAATCATAAAAATGAGGCACAGAAGCAAATGGGGCATGCTGTATGCAGCTAAGCATTTGTTAACTTGCCCCCATTACTAATTCATGTTTAACTCTGTCCGTACCAGCAGTTTCTGGCCCTTTAAGGACTAGAGACTGCTAGTACCCCAAAATAAAGCTTACCCATGAATCACCGCACAGACCTGCTGCTCACGCCGCTCTCCCAATGCCACAGGCCCCTATCTCTGCTGTCGCTATGACAGCACAGCTCTGTGGGCTGGTCAGACTCCTGACCCTGTCATCAATGTAAGCCAATGGGATTGGCTCACAGTCATCACAGGGTCAGGAACCAATGAAATCGGCTCCTTACCAGCTCACAGAGCTCTGCATCATGGCTAGTGGTTTGCAGTGGGTGCCAAGCGCCATGATTGGTGGGAGTTGGCGCAGCGGCGAGGTTGAAATCTACGTCCTGTCAGAGCCACACAAACACCAGCAGGACATAATTTCAACTAGCGCGGTCCGGAAATGGTTAATGAACAATTGTATTTTCCATCAAATGATTCAGATTGCATTGTATGGAACAACTGATAGCCCTATCAATCCTGAATAATCACATTATTGTCTCCTTAAAAAAAAAAAAAAAAAAAGATCAATCTACAGATGTTTTACTCAGATACCGCCATTTGAATGATCTAATCAATACTTAATAATCATCCCACTGTTGTTTATCATCTTTAGGGCCCTTTTCCCCAGGCGGCTGAAATGTGCGCTCAGTGAGCAGTTAGAAAGCATCAGCGAACAGTTGCGAGAGTTTGACAGTCTTTGCACATCAACTGCTCTCAGAAAAAGGCCCTTAAAGGAAAGATCCAAGCTGAAAAGAAAAAAAAATATCTACTTACCTGGGGCTTCCTCCAGCCCGTGGCAGCTGATGTGTTCCTTGCCGCAGCTCCGCTCCCAGCCCGTGGCTCCCGGTCCCCTCCGTTGCAAATACCGACCGGCATCTTCTGCGCCTCACGACCACGCTTACGTAGCTTGGAGCGGTCTGTGATTGCGCAAAATGCTCTAGACCACGTGGGCGTGGTAGCTCGCTCGCAGAAGATGCAGACCTGGCAAGGTCTGCTTCTGCAACGGAGGGGACCGGGAGCCACCGGCTGGGAGTGGAGCTGCAGCAAGGGGCACATCGGCTGCCCTTTAAAAGGGACCCTGATGCGAAAACAAGTCCCCATTCAGGTACTTAACTTTGGAAAGGGGTGCCTCTGTGTCGTCCAGAGGCTTCCCTCATCGCCCTTCTCCTTGCCATTTAAAGGGAACCTGAACTGAGAAGGATATGGATTTTTTTAAAATACCAGTTGCCTGACTCTCCTGCTAGTCCTGTGTCTCTAATACTTTTAGTCACAGCCCCTCAACAAGCATGCAGATCAGGTGCTCTGACTGAAGTCAGACTGGATTAGCTGCATGCTTGTTTCAGGTGTGTGATTCAGCCACTGCTGCAGCCAAAGAGATCAGCAGGACTGACAAGCACCTGGTATTGTTTAAAAGGAAACATCCATATCCTTCTCAGTTAAGGTTCCCTTTAAAGAGAGTCTGAAGCGAGAATAAATCTTGCTTCAGACCTCATAGATAGCAGGGGCATGTGTGCCCCTGCTAAAACGCCGCTATCCCGCGGCTTAACGGGGGTCCCTTCACCCCCAAAACCTCTCCATGCAGCCGGGGAGCGCTTCCGCATTGGGGCAGGGCTAACCGCCGCAGCCCTGCCTCATGCGCGTCTATCAGACGCGTACCTCCGTCTCTCCCCCGCCCCTCTCAGTCTTCCTTTACTGAGAGGGGTGGGGGAGAGGCGGCGATGCGCGTCTGATAGACGCGACTAGAGGCAGGGCTGCAGCCGTTAGCCTTGCCTCCAGGAAGAAAAAATGTCACGACCAAGTCTACGACCAAGTTTTGCGGGGGGGTTTGGGGATGAAGGGACCCCCGTTTAGCCGCGGGATAGCGGCGTTTTAGCAGGGGCACACATGCCCCTGCTAACTATGAGCTCTGAAGCGAGATTTATTCTTGCTTCAGAGTCTCTTTAAGTACTGAAACCGCCACAAGCCCAGGCTTATTGACGGAGCTCGTCTGCACTGCAGAGTGTGGGTGAGCTTGGCGGAACTTCGGTAGTTCCAGAACTGTAGGATCTAGAGGCTTCCCTTTCCTGAATTAACCTCTTGACGACCAGCTAACGCCGATTGGCGTAAACTGGTCGTCTGCGGGTTACCATGGAAACGGCCGCTCGATCGAGCGGCCTTTCCATGTCAGTTCACGGAGGGTGTCTACGTGAACAGCCGGAGAGCCGCCGCTCGCAGCTCGCCAGCAATATGTAAACAGGCGGGGAAGAAATCCCCGCTGTTTACGTCATACGGCGCTGCTGCGCAGCAGCGCCGTAAGGCAGATCGGCGATCCCCGGCCTCTGATTGGCCGGGGATCGCTGCATTCTCATTCGCCGGCATCTGTTGTAGGCGGCGCAGGACGGATCTCCGTCCTGCGCTGCCCATAGGAGGAAGGGAAACGCCGGAGGGGGACGGAGGCGGAAAATGGCTGCGGAGGGGGGCTTTGAGGAGCCCCCCCGCCGAACGAACAGAGCCGGCGGCGATCAGACCCCCCCAGCAGGACATCCCCCTAGTGGGGAAAAAAGGGGGGTAGTCTGATCACCCTGGCTCACTCCTGATCGGTGCTGCGGGCTGGAGAGCCCAAGCAGCACCAATCATTGCAGGAAGCCCTGGTCGGCAAGTGGTTAAATATCTAAACATTTGTACATGAGACCCCCCCCAAAATATTCATACATACCCGGTGCTTCCTCCAGCCCCCTTCAGGTCATTGGCTCCCTTGCCCTCCATCCTGGTAAGTCAGTCAGTTGGCACATACTGTGCATGCGCGGCCTGGCTGCGCACATTCCCCATCAAACTCTTTATGCTGTGAGCAGTCTGCGCATGTACAGAACGCGTCCACTGACAGATATACCTGGAGCCAAAAAAAAGTATCAAAGCAGCCTGGCAGGACAGGGAGGGAGTAAACGGTCTGAAGGAGGCTGGAAGAAGATATGTATGAATACCTTTTTTTCGTCTAAGGTTTCCTTTAAAGTCCATAATTTGCTTTAAAGATAACCTGTAAGAAGAAAAAACGTAAAAGTTTGATATTTACCTCATTAAGGGAAAGCCTCATGATAGTTTAGTGGCTCTCCTCCACCATTCCACTACTGCTGGCCGAGACCATCTCCCTCTTTACAAAAGGACAAAGCCTAGCAAGACCGGCTTTGTGCTACATCGTAGATGTAGACTAGGCATGGGCAGACTCGGGCCTCCAGCTGTTACAGAACTACAAGTCCCACAATGCTTTTGCCTTTATGAGTCATGACTGTGGCTGTCAGACTCCTGCAATGCATTGTGGGATTTGTAGTTCCTTAACAGCTGGAGGGCCAAGTTTGCCCATGCCTGATGTAGACCATACTCACACATGCGCAGTACAGCCATCCTTCTGCACAGACAGGAGCATGGTCAACAGGCCCTTGTTGGTTATACTAAGAGGGCTCCAGCTCTGGATTGGTGGACTTGAGGATGATGGGGGAAGCCTCTGAACTATCCAGGGGTTTCCCACTATGGAGGTAAGTACAATATTTCACTTTTCTTTCTACTTACAGGTTCACTGTACGGAGCCCACGGGAGTTGGGGAGTTTGATGTCGGGTTTGGGGGGGGGGGGGGGGTGATTTAGCAGCGGGAGGAGCCCCCCCCCCCCCATTTGGAGTGTATAGATAGGTAGGTAGCCCATATCTAGGTATAGTTGCCCCCAGTATCCCACTATAGGGAGTATAGTTGCCCCTGCATAGCTAGTGTAATTGCCCCTGCATAGCTAGTGTAATTGCCCCTGCATAGCTAGTATAGTTGCCCCTGGCTGCATAGCTAGTATAGTTGCCCCTGCATAGCTAGTATAGTTGCCCCTGCATAGCTAGTATAGTATAAGGTAACAGGAGCGGCGGCCGCGGGGGGGGGGGTGGGGTGAGAGGCCAGACCCGCCGCCGCTGCCCAGCTGAAAACTGCTCACGGACCGGCAGTGGGCCGCGGCCCGGTGGTTGGGGACCCCTGATTTAGAGTATTCCCCTGTACAAAGGCATTGGTAGAGATAATCACCACTTGGGAAGACACTCTCCCATTTTCTTCATATTTCTGAAATAATCAATAAACCAGTAGCTGAATTGACTGATGTTTAACTACTTGAGATGTGATCTGCAAGTTGACTTCCCAGTTTTTATTTCTATTATTTTTAAATTCTAAGCTCATCTCTAACCTCTCCCCTACATATTCTGGTACAGTTCATTTGCCATGTCATACCTCCCAATGTTTTGTGATAAGAAAGAGGGACACTTAAAGGAAACATAAAGCATAATGTGCTGCCCCATGATATACTTACCCAAGGCTTCCTCCAGCCCCTTGCAGCCGACATGTCCCTTGCCGCTGCTCCGCTCGCAGCCGCCGGCCCGGGATCCCTGCCGATGCAGAGGCTGAGCTCCTCTACTGCGCCTGCGTGAGCACTGCTGTCAATCAAGACCACAATGTACTGCGCAAAACGTGGGCTTGATTGACAGTGGTGCTTCATGCAGGCGCAGTAAGGACGACCTCGAGGTCGGCCTCTGCGCCAGTGGCTGGCGGCTGCGAGTGGAGATGCTGCGAGAGACATGTCAGCTGCAAGTTGCTGGTGGACCTCCCCTGGTAAGTATATCATGGGGCAGTACATTGTGCTTTATGTTTTTCTTTAAAGACACACGCCTACCACAACCCTAATTACTAATAGCAGAAAGAATTCAGAAGCGAAACACAAAGTTTTAAAATTCAGACCACACTGGTCCTCTTTATCATCATCATTAGATCTCCATTTTAAAAATAAGAGATATACTATATCAATTTAAATGAAATAAATAACATTTACAGTATATTAATTGCTTGCATTTCCAGGAGGTAGATTTTACATCCTAATTAGTGTTGCTGTAGGTTTTAGGACATAGAATCTACATTCTGCATTAAAAACCGCCACACAAGCCCATGTGGGCTCCTGCGTGCACGTGAGTGCATGTCCTGTGAATGACTGTTGCTAGTTAATAGCAACAATCATTCAATAAAGTTAGGGGGAAAAAAAGTTTTAAAAGTTAAAAGACAACTGTAGTGAGGGGTATGTGGAGGCTGCCATATTTATTTACTTTTATACAATACCAGTTGCCTGGCAGCCCTGCTCATCCATTTGGCTGCAGTAGTGTCTGAATAACACCAGAAACAAGCATGCAGTTAATCTAGTCAATATTGACAATAATGTCAGAAACACCTGATCTGCTGCATGCCTGTTCAGGGTCTATTGCTACATGTATAAGGCCCGGTTCACATTAGCGGTGGCCGTCCGGAATCGCCGTGCCGGAGCCGGACCGCTTGCAGAACGGACGGAACGGACGCACGGCAATAGCAATGAAAGCCTATGCGTCCGTTCACATGCGTCCGTTCTGCCGGACCGGAGCCGGACCGGATCCGGACTCCGGCGTCCGTTCCAACATGCGCTATTTTTTGGTCCGGCTCCTCCGGCAGCCGTATCCGGGGCGGAGCCGGACTGCACCATCCGGCCAATACAAAGTAATGAGAACCGGAGAGCGCACAACACACTGGCTACAAAAACCGGACGTTCTACCCCACTTCCTATGCATTTTGGATGGGGACCACATGGAGTTCACAGAGTGGGGCAGCAGCGATTTCATGCTGGAGCTCTAGGCAGCAACATGTCTGATATAAGTCTGATAACGAGGAGGCGAACAACAGAGAATTCCCAGGTATACGAAAAATGCCTGGATCCATGGTCCCAACTGCAGTCTCTGTATCCACGGATGGTCTCCACACGTCCACCTGTCTCCAACAATGACCCCAGACCCTTCTGCTGACCTCCCAGACCCCAGGTATTTACAGGTTGTTATCTCCTTAAGAAACCGGATCCGGACCGCAACCGTGTTCACACCGCACGGAAACCGGATGCAAACGGACCGGATCCGGACCGGATCCGGATAGGAACCGTACGGATCAGGTCCGGTCCGGATACGGTGCGGTCCGGACATCCGGTGCGGTTTTGACAAAGCCGCAAGTGTGAACGGGGCCTTAGAGGCAGAGGATCAGCAGGATAGCAACTAGTATTGCTTAAAAGGAAATTAATATGGCAGCCTCCACATACCTCACACTACAGTTGTCCTTTATATATATATATATATAAAAAAAAAAAATTAAAGTGACATGGTACCAATAAATAGAGATGTTGCGAACTGTTCGCTCGGCGAACATCTCTGGGGCTTTTACTACTTCCGGGTCGCTCTGACCCGAGTAGTACGCCTGCGCTGCCCGGCGAAGCGCGTCCTAGATCGCGCTCCTGTTGCCGGGCACTCTCTGCGCATGTGCGTGACGTCGTTCATGACGTCACGCACATGCGCAGAGAGTGCCCGGCAACAGGAGCGCGATCTAGGACGCGCTTCGCCGGGCAGCGCAGGCGTACTACTCCGGGTCAGAGCGACCCGGAAGTAGTAAAAGCCCCATGTATCCAGAGATGTTCGCCGGCGAACGGTTCGGGAACCGTTCGCTACATCTCTACCAATAAAATAAAACTTGTTTATTTGAATCCCCAATTAATTTTTAACTCCAACCTAGCCTATTAACCTCTGCAATACCTATACCTGTTTATAAACTTGTAATGCCTCCGCCTGTAGCTGTCAGATGCAATCGCTAAGGCGAAAGTTTGGGGCCCCAATGCTCTACAGATGTACCGCTCTGCCATTGTAGGCTTGGGAGAACGGTCCGCCACATGCTCAGCTAGTAATAAAATATGGCATATGGAGTATCGCTTTAACCGGGAACGGCCAATTAATTCATTTTTTGTGAAAACTAGAAAGGGTGAAAAGTGAAAAAAAATGTTATTTTCTGCATTTATGCCTAATTTTTCCCCATAAAATGAACATAAAATAAATGTGGGAGGGGGGCGGAGCCTGGACGCGCCGCTGAGAGGAAGCATGGAGAGATAGCTCCGACCAGCTCGGCCTAATTTAGCGCCCTTACCTCGCTGATACCTTCTCTCTACCGGAGTGAAGCCTCAGCAGCTCCTACCACCCTCAGGATGGGTCCCAAGAAAACCGGAGCTGAATCAGACCCTGGGATCCCAGAAATGTTCGCTCGCAAGAACAAGACAGGGAGCTCCCAAGATGGCGCCCGCCCGGCCGGCGAAGCAGCTCAATGCCAGAACACGGCCTCCCCCACGGCAGGCACCGTGACCAAAGCAGACCTGAAACAACTATACCAAGACATCGAGAAACTGGTAAAAACATCTAATACTAGTGTTGTTAAGGAGATAAGGGGGGAAATAACCGCGCTGGGCGAGAGACCGTATGAGCTGGAGGAGAAGGTGGATGAGGTTAAGGCCTTCTGCACGCAGACAGAACAGGACATAGCAGAGATCCGCACTGATGTACAGGCCCTTAACCTCCCTGGCGGCAAGCTCGAGCTGAGCTCGGGCTATGCCGCGCAGGAGGAGATCTCAGCCCCTGGTGGGGCGATTTTCACCCTGTAAAGTGCTGTACGCGCAGCTAGCACTTTGCTAGCCGCGCGTACAGCGGCGGCGATCGCCCGCACGCAGCGGCGCAAGAGGCCCCCCCCCCCGCCAGAGCCCTGCGCTGCCCGGACCAATGAGTTCCGGGCAGCGCTATGGGCTGGATCGGAGACGTCTGACGTCAGGACGTCGGCTGACGTCCATGACGTCATTCCGATCGTCGCCATGGCGACAGGAGAAGCCAAACAGGGGAGCGCGTTACATACGCGTTCCCCTGTTTGCTATTGTTGCCGGCGACGATCGAACTAGAGGGACACATGCGCCCTCTAGTGGAGTTTCATGTAGCTACCACTCTGGTAGCTTTACATGAAACATTAAAAAAATTTTTTTTTCAAAAATTGGATTTCTGCAATTTTTGCAGAAAAAATAAACCGCCAAGGAGGTTAAAGACGGGCAAGAGGATCAGGAAAACAGAGATAGGAGGAATAACCTCAGAGTGAGAGGGGTACCGGAATCGATCACAGAAATCACACCCTATCTTGAATCCCTTTTTGCATCTCTGCTGCCTGACATACCTCCCGCAGAGCTACGCATGGACAGAGCGCATAGAGCACCTAGAGCCAAACCACGAGATGATGAGCCGCCGCGGGATATAATACTGCGGTTTCACTACTACAGCACTCGTGAGGCTCTCTTATCCCAAACCCGCAACTCACCAGACCTGACTTTCGGAGATGAACATATCACCTTTTTTCCCCAATTTGTCTCAGATCACACTGAAAATAAGAAAAGATATGAAGCCCCTAACCTCTTTACTGATACGCAACAAGATCAAGTACAGGTGGGGGTTCCCATTCAAGCTTATTGTGATACATAATGGCTGCCAGTTAGTAGTCTACGGTTCGCACATGATACAGGATACACTGGACAAATTGGGCATTGAGTCTCCTGTGAATCAAACATCACCTACAGCTTCACCTCAAAGTCGGGTAGTTTCCCCTCGCGTAACATGGACAAAAGTGCGACCCAGAAAGTCCACACGAAACGCGAGTCAACGTGAGCATTCAGCTAACACGGAATACTGAGCATAGTTATGTCTGTCGTCTCAAACCTCGACCTTGATTGCCTATTAATAACATACACTGCCAACAGGTCGAGATGAGATTCCGCCTGCCTTTTCATCCGGTAATAATAGGCCTTGGTCCGAACTCAGACTTACGCCACTCGGTTTTGGCCTCTGAGGCATACCGACCCCCCCCGGAAAGCTGCATACACCACTCACGCAGCCGGCATCAAGCATATTAGGGAAGTCCGAATCCTGACTCCCTTCCTTACCAAGTCATATATGGCAGAGTTTACAATATTTCATTTCTCATTTTGGTTTACTAATGTTAAGGTTACTTGGTTACAGGTTACTGTTATATGTTTATATAAGTACTACATAGCATTATTTAACTGGTATTCAGTCACTACTATTGTTGTCCCTATGGTGATCTTAGTATTTAACCCTACGGTGTCATTGTACTATATAAGCATGACCACTCCACATATAATATGGCCCAGACCCTGACCTCCAAATCCCCTTCAGATGCCTCTATTCACACAGCCCCCACCACCCTTAAAATTGTAACCCACAATGTGAAGCGGCTGAATGTCCCTCAAAAAAGGAGAATGGTGAGCAATTATCATAAAAGCCAGCAAGTAGATATACTACTCCTTCAGGAGACCCACTTTAAGAAAGGCTCTGAACCCAGATTCTGGCATAAAGCGTACCCTCATACCTTCTACGCATCAACCCTGTCTAAGAAAAGTGGAGTGGCCGTGCTTTTAAAAAAGAACATTGCTCTAGAGATCTCTAAAGTTGTCAGAGACCCAGGTGGCAGATATCTAATTGTCATTGCCACAATATTTAGATGCACTTATACTATTGTATGTGTTTATGCTCCTTCGGAAGGGTTAAAACTCTTTTTGGACTCTCTGGCGTCTAAAATAGCATTGCATAGAGAGGGCAAACTTCTCATAGCAGGGGATTTCAATTCAGTTTTAGACACTCCCCCTACTAGTTCGACTTTGCGAAGAACCCCTAGCAAAGCTTTGATATCCTTTATGCAGGAGGTTAATGTTTGGGATGCATGGAGAGCGGCACACCCGGGAGAGAGAGGGCACTCATTTTATTCCCACCCCCATGGCACATACTCCAGGATAGATTTTATCCTAATGGATGCGACACTTCTGGAGAAATCTAAGACGACAGAAATGTCAGAGATCTCATGGTCTGATCATTCCTCCGTCAGCACATTAATAAACACAGAGGGTCCTCATACACAATTTCAGTGGAGATTAAATGAGTCCTTATTAAAAGATCACAAAGTTCAAGCAGAAGTCACTGAAGCCATAAAACAATATTTAACACATAACTCCCCGAATGACACCTCAAGGAGCGTCCATTGGGCAGCCCTGAAGGCCACAATCAGAGGCACATTAATTAAAATCTCGTCCCAGAGGAAAAAAGCGAATGAGACCAAAATCAAAAAACTTTAGCTACAGATTAGAAAACTAGAGGCATTACATGTTGACTCTGGGGGTCAGGACATTCTGGACCAGCTTCTGGTGGCACGACAGGAACTACATGCAATTCACTTTAAGAAGGCTGAACGCTCCTTAAAGTGGATCCGAGGTGAACTTTTACACATTGCATAATTGTGTTCCTTTCCTATTGTTTATAGGGCATTCCTCAAGCCAAATACTTTTTTGTTTTTGTTTTAAAGTGGACCCAAATTAAAAATACAAGATTTCAGAAATAGAATCTATTTTCTAAATTATAATAATAAATGGCAGCCTTTTTTTCAGGTGCATGATGACAAATATAAAATATTTTACATTTATTGGAGAAACCCCTCCCTTCCTTTCAAATTGCCGGCATTTTTCCGGCAAACTGGTGGAGTAGATGGTGTCCGGCAATGGAGGAATTGGTAATGGCTGCCCCCAGTATAACCCTAGCTATGAAAAGAGAAGGGTGAAAAGCATGCACTGAAATGATCATAGGTTTGAAGGAGTGTTTATTTATCTTTGTATGTGTCAGAGTGGTGCAACTAAATATTTTTAATTAAAAAAATGTTTGGTTTGGGTCCGCTTTAATACTCTAATTCCCTATAAACTAAATAAACCACGCCCACAGGTTTTCAGAGAACCTTGGCAGTAGCAAGGGCTCATGGGAGCTCAGTCTGGGCAGGAGGAGGGGTAGGTGTTACTAGCCATTGATTTCAGAGGCAGAGGGCAGGAGGGAGGAGGAGAGGGGATTAGGCTGATGGCTCAAGATACAGATAAGCCTGCCTCTGTGTAATGTTTACAAACAACATGGCTGCGGTCATTGTATCACAGGAATAAATAATCATATTCTATTAAAACTGTTTGCGGCTAGATTTGCTGTCTAAACCATCTAAACTTTAGATAAGATATATAGACAAGTTACTTGTTATAGTTAGTTTTTTATCTCGGATCCGCTTTAAGACTTACAAACCAAAAATATTACGATAAAGCTAATAAGCCTGACACCTTATTAGCACGTAAACTATCCCAGAGGCTGGCCCAGAATAGAATATACCCTGTCAGAGATCAGCACGGAAATAAGTCCTATAACCCATCCCATATAGTTGACCTTTTTGCACAGTACTACACAAATCTATACAATGGCACTACCACAGACAAGTCATTGACACCAGCTCGAACCATTCTCCAATATCTCGATAACATCCGGATACCCTCCTTCTCCCAAGATGATAAATATAAACTAAATGCCCTCATCTCCCCTAAGGAAGTTGAGCTTACTATATCATCATTGAAGAATGGCAAAGCTCCTGGGCCGGACGGTTACACAGCCCTTTTTTATAAAACATTCAAGCCACAGCTCATCCCGGCACTAACTTCTCTTTTTAATAAACTACTATTAGGAGAGGAGGATCTATTACCGGAGTTTTTACAGGCTTCTGTGGTAGTCATCCCCAAACCAGGGAGGGATTGTGCCGAAATCACGAATTATCGGCCAATCTCCTTAAAGGGAACCTTAACTGAACGGGGGGTAAAGAGTTTTACTTACCCGGGGCTATTACCAGCCCCCTGCAGCAGTCCTGTGCCCTCGGCGCCGCTTTGGAATCCTCTGGTCCCCCGCTGTCACTTAGTTTTGTTTTTGACGACTCACCAGTCGCCGGCCGCCATGCGTATTATTGGACGCATTCACCAATGCAATTAGCGCTATTGCGGACCGCAACACGTACAAAAATACGCGTTGCCGCATATCTACGCGTGCGGAATGCGGCAACGCGTATTTTTGTACGCGTTGCGGTCCGCAATAGCGCTAATTGCATTGGTGAATGCGTCCAATAATACGCATGGCGGCCGGCGACTGGTGAGTCGTCAAAAACGAAACTAAGTGACAGCGGGGGACCAGAGGATTCCAGAGCGGCGCTGAGGGCACAGGACTGCTGCGGGGGGCTGGTAATAGCCCCAGGTAAGTAAAACTCTTTACCCCCCGTTCAGTTAAAGTTCCCTTTAATAAACTCGGATATTAAAATCTTTTTTAAAATATTGGCTAACAGGTTGAACGCCTTACTCCCAAAAGTCATCCATCCGGATCAAACGGGGGTTCGTAATGGGGCGACAGACAACTGATAACACTAGGAGAATGGTCAATACTATAGAAGTCATGAATCATGCAAGAGAGCCTTCTCTGCTTCTATCACTGGACGCAGAGAAGGCCTTCGATAGAGTTGACTGGAGGTACTTGCGCCTAATACTACAAAAATTTGGGATCTCTGGGGAATTTCTAAATGGAGTACGAAGCCTATATACACAACCAATGGCAGCGGTCTGTAATATGGGCCTGCGTTCTAGATCTTTCCCAATCAAAAACGGTACAAGGCAGGGGTGCCCTCTCTCTCCCCTTCTGTTTGCCCTGTGTATCGAACCCCTGGCCCTGTTGGTTAGGGGTTCAGCCGAGGTCAGGGGTGTGAGGGTTGGAGAGGAGGAATTCAAAATAGCACTGTTTGCAGATGACACAGTGTTCACCCTCTCCAGCCCTCACACTTCCTTACCAGCCCTTTTCCATCTTATTGACGAGTTTTGCACTGGAGGTCAACCGTACTAAATCAGAGGCTCTGGCTTTCGGGCTGACACATTCCCAACAGGAAGCGCTGTCAACCTCCTTTAAATTTAAAATACAAAATAAGGGGTTGAAGTATCTAGGTATAATCCTCACTAAATAAAACTGCACTAAAGCATAAAATAAATGAGTATTACTGGATGGATAAAATAACGGCCTCTCTATATGATGAGGAGGACCGGTTCGACAGAATATGGTCACCCTGGGAAGATAAAATGGTGTAGGGTGGTTACTTTAAGCCAGCATGTAGCACTTGTGAGTGTAACCCTTTTTCTCCCTCATAGCGCTTACGGACATTCCAAGGTCTCTCACAGGTCATCAGCCATTGGACTCTTTGTCTTTGACCCATAGGGACGTGACATCCTATAGAGCTATACCAAGTTATGTGACACCGTTTTCATCGCTTTATTGAAACAAAGGTTTAAACTTCATAGTTCTGACTGATACTGTAACCCAGAATATAAATTGTGTACCTGAAAATATATATATATATATATATATATATATATATATATATATATATATATATATATATATATATATATATATATATATATATATATATATATATATATATATATATATATATATATATATATATATATATATATATATATATATATATACTGTTTGTACTTATACCTTTTTTTTTTTTTTAATAAAAGCTTTATTGTTGAAAAAAAAAATAAATGTGGGAGAAACATATTACCAAAAGAAAGCCTAGACTGTACTGAAAAAAAACAAGATATATATCACTAAGATGGCATAAATAATTAAAAAGTTACTGCTGTATCAAAACGACACAGCTTAAAGAGACACTGAAGCGAAAAAAAAATTATGATATAATGAATTGGTTGTGTAGTACAGTTAACAAATAGCGGAAAATTGTTACTTACCTATCCGTAATTTTCCTTTCCCGATGACTTAATGTCATCACACACAAATGGGTAGAAGCCCCGCCCACTCTACCTCATAGGACGTTTAACCACTTGAGGACCTAGGGCTTTCTACCCCTTAAGGACCGGCCACTTTTTTTCCATTCAGACCACTGCAGCTTTCACGGTTTATTGCTCGCTCATACAACCTACCACCTAAATGAATTTTGGCTCCTTTTCTTGTCACTAATAAAGCTTTCTTTTGGTGCTATTTGATTGCTCCTGCGATTTTTACTTTTTATTATATTCATCAAAAAAGACATGAATTTTGGCAAAAAAATGATTTTTTTAACTTTCTGTGCTGACATTTTTCAAATAAAGTAAAATTTCTGTATACATGCAGCGCGAAAAATGTGGACAAACATGTTTTTGATGAGAAAAAACCCATTCAGCGTATATTTATTGGTTTGGGTAAAAGTTATAGCGTTTACAAACTATGGTGCAAAAAGTGAATTTTCCCATTTTCAAGCATCTATGACTTTTCTGACCCCCTGTCATGTTTCATGAGGGGCTAGAATTCCAGGATAGTATAAATACCCCCCAAATGACCCCATTTTGGAAAGAAAACATCCCAAAGTATTCACTGAGAGGCATAGTGAGTTCATAGAAGATATTAATTTTTGTCACAAGTAAGCGGAAAATGACACTTTGTGAGAAAAAAAAAAAAAAAAGTTTCCATTTCTTCTAACTTGCGACAAAAAAAATGAAATCTGCCACGGACTCACCATGCCCCTCTCTGAATACCTTGAAGGGTCTACTTTCCAAAATGGGGTCATTTGTGGGGTGTGTTTACTGTCCTGACATTTTGGGGGGTGCTAAATTGTAAGCACCCCTGTAAAGCCTAAAGGTGCTCATTGGACTTTGGACCCCTTAGCGCAGTTAGGCTGCAAAAAAGTGCCACACATGTGGTATTGCCGTACTCAGGAGAAGTAGTATAATGTGTTTTGGGGTGTATTTTTACACATACCCATGCTGGGTGGGAGAAATATCTCTGTAAATGACAATTTTTTAATTTTTTTTACACACAATTGTCCATTTACAGAGTTATTTCTCCCACCCAGCATGGGTATGTGTAAAAATACACCCCAAAACACATTGTACTACTTCTCCCGAGTACGGCGATACCACATGTGTGGCACTTTTTTGCACCCTAACTGCGCTAAAGGGCCCAAAGTCCAATGAGTACCTTTAGGATTTCACAGGTCATTTTGCGGAGATTGATTTCCAGACTACTCCTCACGGTTTAGGGCCCCTAAAATGCCAGGGCAGTATAGGAACCCCACAAATGACCCCATTTTAGAAAGAAGACACCCCAAGGTATTCCGTTAGGAGTATGGTGAGTTCATAGAAGATTTTATTTTTTGTCACAAGTTAGCGGAAAATGACACTTTGTGAAACAAACAATAAAAATCAATTTTCTGCTAACTTTTGACAAAAATTTTTTTTTTAACAAACCCCACAAATGACCCCATTTTGGAAAGAATACACAACAAGGTATTCCATGAGGGTAATGGTGAGGTCATTGAAAATTTAATTTTTTGTCACAAGTAAACGGAAAATGACACTTTGTTAGAAAAAAAAAAAAAAAAATTCTGCTAACTTGTGACAAAAACTAAAATCTTTTATGAACTCACCGTGCACCTCACATAATACTTTAGGGTGTCCTCTTTCCAAAATGGGGTCATTTGTGAAGTCTGTCCTGGCATTTTAGGGTCTCTGCAATCATTACATGTATGGCCAGTATTAGGAGTTTCTGCTATACTCCTTATATTGGGTATACGGGTAATGCACTCTGGGCTGAAAGGAAAAATGAACGGCAAACATACCTTGCGCCACATCAATGGCAGATCTTCCTCCACATCAATGGCAGTGATAACCTCAGGAGAGAGACACCCCGTGCCACCCTGCACTCAGGGTGAGCCACCAACTTATGTGACTGGGCCTCAGAACTTTAGTATACAGCATTATGCCTGTAGGATACAGCAATATGCCTGCCAATAGAGATGACTCTGTGTGGCATTAAAGCATCATCATAGGCCCAAATCACATATAAACCGGGGGTGTCCACACTCAAGGGAAATTCAAACATGCCGTCTTATATCGCCAACCCAGGACAGATCAGCAATATCAAGCATGGAAACCGATCCTTCTTGCCACTTTTATGCTTACCCGTTTGGTTTTCAAGCTTACCTCTCCTCTCCCTGCGACAATGTGCGAAAGACCACTGAGTGTGTGCCTACTCCTGTGTCTGGAGTTCCCTAGGTTCTAATAGTGTACCTGCTCGTGGTACCTCTCAAAACACGGCCCTACACATAGGCCAGGCTGGTCAGGACAGCGGGGACAATAATAAACGGTGTCAGTCCTTGTTCCAGCCCTGCTGCAGACACGGCAACGTTTTCTTCGGATGCGTTGACCTGGGGCACACGGAAGCTGATAGGCGTAATGCCTTCCATGCAGTCGGCTAGTTGCATCTGGGGGGGGGGGGGGGCCTGGCACCTCCTGGATACAGGATGTCCAGAATGATCTGTTCCTGAAATTGATGGAAAGATCCAGTTCTCCCAGCCTTACTGTAGAGAACAAAGCTGTTGTAAACTGCCAATTGAATCAGATAAAAAGACACTTTCTTATACCAGCGTCTTGTTTTCCGGGAAATTAAATAGGGCGCTAACCTCTGGTCATTGAAGTCCACCCCTCCCATGTTGACATTATATTCGTGGACGACAAGGGGCTTTTCAATGACCTTAGTTGCCCGTTGAATTTGGACTGTCGTGTCTGTGTGAATGGTGGACAGAAAGTAAACGTCCCTCTTGTCCCTCCATTTCACCGCAAGCAGGTCTTCAGTACGCAAGGCGGCCCTCTGCCCCCGTTCAAGTCTGGTGGTAACGAGCCGTTGGGGGAAGCCCTGGCGACTAGGCCGCGCAGTGCCACAGCATCGGATTCCTTCTAACTTTAAGTGCTGAAAGAGGGCCACACTTGTGTAATAATTGTCCACAAAAAGATGGTACCCCTTCTGGAACAAGGGTGACACCAAGTCCCACACAACCTTTCCACTGCTCCCCAGGTAGTCAGGGCATCCGACCGGCTCCAATTTTGAGTCTTTTCCCTCATAGACCCTAAAACGACATGTATAGCCTGTGGCCCTTTCACAGAGCTTATACAGTTTCACCCCATACCGGGCGCGCTTGCTTGGGATGTACTGTTTGATGCCAAGGCGCCCGGTAAAGCGTAAGAGGGACTCGTCTACGCAGATGTTCTGTTCAGGGATATAAGCATCTGCAAATGTTGATGACAGGTGGTCTATGAGGGGCCGAATTTTGTGGAGCCGGTCATAAGCAGGGTGGCCCTTTTCATGACAGGTTTTGTCGTCGTTGAAGTGCAGGAAGCGCAGGATGGACTCAAATCGTGTCCTGGACATGGCAGCAGGGTACAAGGGAACATTATTTACTGGGTTCGTAGACCAATACGACCGCAGTACATTCTGTTTCATTAGTCCCAAGTGAAGGATAAGGGCCAAAAAGATTTTAATGTCGGAAACTTGGACTGGTTTCCACCCGAAAGGCTGGGCATACATGCTCTCCGGGTGCTCGGTGATGAATTGTGTGGCTTTACGGTTGGTCTCAACCACAATTAAGTCCAGGAGAACCTGGGTGATGAACAGCTGCAAAAAGTCTAGGGCCGTTCCTAGATGAGCTGTCGCCACCTGGACTCCAGACTGGGCGGTGAAAGGGGGCACTACGAGTGCGGCGGAATCAGGGGATTGCCAATCTGGTTGTGCCAGCACCTCTGGGAGTCTATGGGTACTACAGGCCCGTCTTCTTGGTGGCTGCGATGGGGGTACTACTGCACTTGCCACCGTACCAGTTTCAACTTCCATGCTGACGCTCACCACTTTGCCAGGGTCTACGGAAGCACTGGCACTAAGTCCAGGAGATGCTGCGCTGCTGGTGCTTGCCTCACCAAGAAAACTATCAACAGCGCTAGCACCACCCTGCTGCCCTTGAGGCGGATCCTGCGCCACCTGCGGTCTAACGACTTGGGGTCTGGTACGCCTGGCTCTAGCCGGGACCATAGCCTCGTCATCACTTTCGGTCAAGGAACCACTGCTTTCTACAGGTTCAAATTCGGACCCGGAAGATTCGACGGATGATTCTTCCCAAAAGAAAAAGTGGGGTCTCAGGCAATCAAACAATCACGGGGCAATCGAAGCCGATAACGGGACAATCAAATACAATTACAGCACAATCGAATCCAATCACAGCACAATCAAATCTGATGCACTCGGAAGGTGATGGGGGAGGGTGGGATTGGGTGTGGCGGAAAGTGGGGTCTCAGGCAATCAAACAATCACGGGGCAATCGAAGTCGATCACGGGACAATCAAATACAATTACAGCACAAGCAAATCTGATGCACTCGGAAGGTGGTGGTGGTGGTGGTGGTGGGGGGGGGGGGGGGGGGGGGGGGGGGGGTTGGGTGTGGTAGGGCGGAGGGGGGGGTTGGGTGTGGTGGGAAGTGGGGTCTCAGGCAATCAAACAATCACGGGGCAATCGAAGTCGATCACGGGACAATCAAATACAATTACAGCACAATTGAATACAAGCGCAGCACAATCGAATACAAGCGCAGCACAGTCAAATACAATGCACTTGGACGGTGATTAGGGGGGGGGGGGGTCTGAGGGCGATTTGAGGGGGTGGGGGGTTGATCAGGAGCCTGCACAGGGCAGACTGAGTCCTGATCTGATGAGAGGCAGACACAGGGGGTTACTGATCAAAGATCAGTTAGTGATTGCTGGGGAGGACAGATGTAAACAAAGAGCAGGGGATGTAATCAGAAGGGGGGTATGAGGGCAATCGAGGGCCTGGGCAGGTGATCGGTTACCCCCGCGGGGCAGTTAGGGTCTGCTCTGATGGGTGGGGGTGCTGAGGGGTGATGGACAGGTGATAGACAGGTGATCAGAGGGGGATCAGAGGGGGATCAGGGGATAAGGTAGCTGTATACAGATGTATACAGTATACAGGGGGGTAGTCTGGGATGGGGTGTGGGGGTGATCTAAAGGTAGGGGGGGGGATCAGGGGTGACTAGGAGGCAGTTAGGGACCTAAACTAAAGGGCAGCATCGCTAGTTAGTGGCAGGTGGGGGGGGTGGGGGTTTTATAGGGGTGCTAGGGTGCTGGGCAGGGGTCTGCTGGGGTGATCAGGGGGGGGTATGAGGCCTGGGGTGGGAGATCAGTGGGGCTGTAGGCAAAAAAAAGCAATGTGCAGTGTCACTTACAAAGTGCTTCCTCCTCGCTGGTGGTCTCTGGAACAATGAGACCACGAGGCGAGGAGGAAGCACGTATAAGGCACTTTGTTTACCTAACAAAGTGCCTTATACTCTCTGATTGGGCTATTGTGCGGATTCCTCCGCTCGCCGGCTCTGCTAAGTGGCCGGCGAGCGGAGACAAAATGCCCGAGTAGCGATCCCGGGCGGAGGATCGCGTCACGGATGACGCGATCGCTCCGCCCATGCCCTTAGAAGGACCGCCGCCTCTGTGGGTGAGCCGGTCCTTCAGGGCTCCACTTCCCGGCCGCCCCTGTGCGTTAGGCGGTCGGGAAGTGGTTAATTGATAAATTTGCCGTAGTTCCGCCCCCACCTCAGTCTCGTTAACCTCGGAAACACCGAAGCAAACAAGAAGGGTGGGCGTTGTGTGATGACATTAAGGCATCGGGAAAGGAAAATTACGGATAGGTAAGTAACAATTTTCCGCTTTCCCAATGCCTATGTCATCACACACAAATGGGATTTAACTAGGAAATGAAGGGAGGGTCATTATGCTGTCACACAAAATAAATTTTAATTGTATATTCACACAGTAACAGTATTTAGTACGGATCTACCAAATGTTACAGTAGATTAAGCGGCCAGGTCAAGGCGATAGTGCCTCATGAATGTATTTATGCTTGACCAATTGGCTGTTTGGCAGACTTTATCTGCCGGCACTCTGTTCATGGCCGCCCATGAGGTTGACACACTACGGGTAGAGTGTGCCATGATTTGTTCAGGTGGCTTTAGTCCCATATTTCTATAAGCTGCTTGAATAGTTTTAACTATCCATGATGCCACTGTTCTAGTTGAGGCTGATTGGCCTCTTCTGTAACCTGATGGGATTACCCATAAACTGGCCATACACTGGCCCGATTTGCCGCCGTTTCGACAGCAGATTCGATCACTGGGATCGAATCTGCTGCCAATCGTTCGCGCTACACGCCAAATTTCGATCCATTTCGTCCTATCCCGTCGATCGATCCGAGCGGAAAATTACCGTCAATCGCCCGCGGGTAGGGAGCGCAACACTAGCGGTGTTCGAGTACCCGACGACCGACGCAATAGAGCCGCATACATTACCTGCTCCGCCGGCACGACTACCCCCAGTCACCGCTGCTCCGTGTCCGCGCTGGTCTCCGGCATGCTTCAGTTCCTCCTGCCCGGCAGGAAGAAGTAAAGCATGCTGGACCTGGAGACCAGAGCGGAGAAGACAGCGGAGACCTGGGGACTGGAGTCGCGCCGGCGGAGCAGGTAATGTATGCGGGCATGGGGAGCGGCGGCAGCAGCACCACCACAACAGATTGAGAACGGTTTCAGGCTGAAATCGGTTCACAATCTGTTTGCAGTAAAGGTAGCCATACGATCCTTCTCTGATCAGATTCGAACTTGAACTTGAAATGTCCAGTGGATGTATGGACTGGGAATCTTCCTGTAGAAAGACTGGAAGTGTCCAGTCCTGGTTCAGATGGTAAACTGTCGTTACTTTTGGAATAAACCTCTGAATTGGTCTCAACTCAATCAGGAAAAAATATAAGATACGGCTCCTCGTGGCCTAGTGCTTGGATTTCAGAAACTCTACGGGCTGATGTTATGGCTACCAAAAATATTGTTCTCAATGTTAGATTCCACAACGAACATTTTTCTAAAGGAAAAAACGGCTCCTTTGTCAAGGCTTGTAGGACAAAAGGTAAATCCCACTTCGGGAATAAGTTCTTTTTGGGAGGTTTAAGTTTCAATACTCCTCTCACAAATTGTCTGAGTAATGGATGATTTGCCCATGACGTACCCGTTAGAGCTGAAATTGCGGAGATGTGACTCTTGATTGTGTAATATCCCAGTCCCTTTTCCAATCCCTTCTGGAGGAAGGCTAAGAGCTGGTGTGGTTGCGGTATTAGTGGGTCGAACTGTTCCGCCTGTGCAAACTCCTCGAATCTGTCCCAGACTCTTTTATAAGTTGAATTTGTCGTGGCCTTCCTGGCCTTTAACATAGTGTCTATTACTGAAGGGTTGCATCCTAACGATTCTAGCCTCTTCCCCTCAATACCCAGGGCATTAGATTCAATCTGCTGGGATCCAGGTGATTGATTACTCCCTGTTGTAGCAGATCGTTCTTGATTGGGAGGGGCAGAGGAGATCCTAACTTCAGCTCCCAGAGGAGTAGGAACCAGGGACGGTTCGGCCAATTGGGTATGATTGCAATCAGAGTTACCTTCTCTTTCAACAGTCTCGTGAGAAGTTGGGGAATAATCGGAGTCGGAGGAAAGGCGTAACCGATGTTGAATTTCCAGGGGGCCGTAATCGCACCTATGGCTATGGCTTGGCTGCATGGGTATCTGGCCATGAAGGTCTTGCATTTTGCGTTGGTTTGAGAAGCCATAAGGTCGATCTGAGGATAACCAAGTTGGCTGCACACCCAGAGAAAAACATTCTCGCACAGGCTCCATTCGCAGTTGTCCAATGTGTGTCGACTGAGATAGTCTGCCTTAAAGAGGAACTGTAACATGAAAAGATCCCCTGGGGGGTACTCACCTCGGGTGGGGGAAGCCTCCGGATCCTAATGAGGCTTCCCACGCCGTCCTCCATCCGTCAGGGGTCTCGCTGCAGCCCGCCGTGGAGTCCGGGCAGCGGTGACGTCAATATTTACCTTCCTGGCTCCTGCGCAGGCGCTCTGACGGCTGTCGGCTCCGAACTATACGGAAATACCCGATCGCCGTCGGGTCCGCTCTACTGCGCAGGCGCAAGTTTCCTGCGCCTGCGCAGTAGAGCGGACCCGAATGAGATCGGGTATTTCCGTGTAGTTCGGAATGGAAAGCCGCCACAGCGCCCCCGCTGGAGCCAGCAAAGGTAAATATTGAAATGACAGTCGGCACAGTCGCCGGCTGTTCGGAGGGCTGCGGCGAGACCCCCGTGGGACAGAGGACGGCGTGGGAAGCCTCATTAGGATCCGGAGGCTTCCCCCACCCGAGGTGAGTACCCCCCAGGGGATCTTTTGAATGTTACAGAGTCTCTTTAACGTTTTCCGACCCCGGAATGTAAAGTGCCTTGATGTTCCAGAGGTTTGCTTCTGCAAACTGGAAGATCCTTTCTGTCTCCAGTAATAATCTTCGACTCTTCGTCCCTCCTTGTCGTCAGATGTAGGATACTGCCGTATGATTGTCCATTCTGACAAGTACTGTTTTCCCCTGTATCAAGTCTTGAAAGGTTAGTAGTGACTGGTATGCTGCTCTCAGTTCGAGGATGTTTGCCGGTGTCGACGTTTGAGGTGTGGTCCATACTCCTTGTGCCGTGCGTTGTTGACAGAAAGCTCCCCATCCTTTCCTGCTGGCATCGGATGTAATCATGATCTGTTGGTTGGACTGGATGAGGTGGCCTCTCTTCAGATTGGCCTCTATCGACCACCACTGCAGACTGTGCTTCATTGTGGCTGTTATCCAAATTGACGGATTCATACTCCTCTTGTTCCATTGTTTGAGGAATCCAAATTGAAATGATCGAATATGCCATTGGGCCCATCTGACCATAGGTATGGTCGAAGTTAAGTATCTGATTTGGCTCAGGCACTGTCTTGCTGGAATCAAGCTTGCTAACTGTACTTGACGTATCTTCGCTCTCAGTATGGTTACTTTGTTCTCGGGTAACATTACAATGTTTTCCTAAGTCTTGATTAAGGCTCCGAGAAAAATCATCTGCTGTGTCGGTTCCATCTGACTTTTGGTTAGGTTGATTTTCCAACCAAAGTTTTGGAGCGTATCCACTAATATCTGTTTGTGTCGCAGCAGAGTGGGAACATCTTGTGATAGTAGGAGTAAGTCGTCTAAGTACTGATAAAGTCGTAGGTCTCTCAATCTCAACAGAGCGACTACGGCAAGGAGCATCTTTGAGAATGTCCGTGGCGCCGTACAAATCCCGAATGGGAGGCACGTTAACTGATAGTGTGCTGGGCCCACCGCGAATCTGAGGAATTTCTGGTACTTGGCATGGATGGGGACGTGCAAATACGCGTCCTCCAAGTTCACTGATAGCATCCAGTACGACTTCATCACAGACGCTGTTATGGTTTGTAGTGTCTCCATTTTGAATCTTCCTAACAAGATACGTTCGTTCAATTTCCTTAAATCGAGCACCGGTCGCCAATCTCCTGTCTTTTTGAGGACGAAAAATAATGGGGAATAAAATCCCCTGCCTCTTGACTCCTGTGGAACATGTATTATCGCCTTCTTTAATAATGGAGTCTAGGTATTGCGTTAGAATTGACCGTTTTTCCGTTACTGACGGGATTTTGGCTGGAGTGAAGGAATCCCTTGGAGGACCTTTCAAAAATTTCCATTTGTGTCCCCGAGTGATAGTCTTTATCACCCAAGGATTTGATATGTTGTCCGCCCATACTTGCCCGAACTGTCTGAGTCTTCACCCCCCCCCCACCGGACAAGTCTGGGCGGAGACACCATCAAAAGACTTTTGTGTCTGATTGGTGGACGTAGTGCATAGTCTAGTTGCTTTCGGCATGGACGTCTGGGGGTTTTGCCAGTTTCTACAGTATTCCCGACCAGGTCTATATGTACGATTGATTCTGTATTTCATTGTTGAAATCTAGTCTGTTGAGGAGTCTGCTTTCTTGGTTTCCGGTCCTATGGGATTAAACCTGATCTGCCTCCTGTCACTCTTTGAATTGCCGTGTCCATTTCCTTGCCAAATAGGTTTTCTCCATCAAAGGGAATTTTGCACCAGTCCTGGCGTGAAGCGGCATCGGCCGACCAGGCCTTCAGTCAAAGCGCTCTTTTCACCACTACTGAATGTACCATTGACCTCGCGGAACATCTTATTACATCCACCGCAGCCTCTCCCATGAAGTCCGCTGTGAGTTTTAGTTCATCAAGAGTTGCGATGATTGTCTCCCTATCTACATCATTCCTTAGATCCTCTTCGATATTGAGAGTCCAGGTCTTCAGGGCTTTCGCAATGGACGTCAGCGCTATTGCCGGTTTGGTTGCTCCTCCTCAAGACACGTATATCTTCTTTAGTTCTGAATCCATTTTGCGTTCCAATGCGTCCTTGAAGGAGGCTGCATTCTCTCTGGGTAATGTAGTTGGTTTCGCCAACCTTATCACCGACGCATCTACGATTGGGGAGTTATCCAGTTGCTTGGATTGATCCTCCTTCATTGGATATAATTTTGTTAAACGATTCGCAAGTGGCGCTTTCTTCTCTATTCTTTCCCATTCTTCCTTTATCACTTCGGCGATCTCGTCCATAAGCGGGAAAGGGGTCACCTTCTTCTTTAGATGGGAGTAATATTCCTTCTGTCTTTTAGGTTTCTCTACCCCTTCATCCTCTTCGATATCTTCCTATTGTATGGCCTCTCTGACGGAGAATACGAATGGTTCAACTAATGAGAAATCGAAATCTGCGGCAGTGAGATCATCTTCAATCATTAAAGGATACCACAGCCCACAGGCTGTGGTAAAATAAATGCAGCATGTGTAGGGGAAAAAAAAGGACATACTCACCGCTCCCCTCGCTCCCAGCCGCCGGGTCCCGCTCGTCTGCTACAGCTCCCGGTACCGGCCGACTCATCTGACCCCTGACCCGGACATACTGCACTGCGCATGCGCAGTATGTCCAATCATCTTCCCTTCTGCCGTCGCATCATGACGGCAGAAGATCGGACACTCCCCCGCCTCCTTCCTGCCCAGCGTGTGCGCTCCACTAATAAAGCTAGCGTGACATGCTAGCTGGAGTCACGCTGGGAGCGGCGATTTGGAGAGAGAGTGGAGGGGGAGTGAGTTGGGATGGACGGGAAGCGGGCACTTTCATAATAAGTGCCCGCTTCCCGTCCATCCCAACTCACTCCCCCTCCACTCTCTCTCCAAATCGCCGCTCCCAGCGTGACTCCAGCTAGCATGTCACGCTAGCTTTATTAGTGGAGCGCACACGCTGGGCAGGAAGGAGGCGGGGGAGTGTCCGATCTTCTGCCGTCATGATGCGACGGCAGAAGGGAAGATGATTGGACATACTGCGCATGCGCAGTGCAGTATGTCCGGGTCAGGGGTCAGATGAGTCGGCCGGTACCGGGAGCTGTAGCAGACGAGCGGGACCCGGCGGCTGGGAGCGAGGGGAGCGGTGAGTATGTCCTTTTTTTTCCCCTACACATGCTGCATTTATTTTACCACAGCCTGTGGGCTGTGGTATCCTTTAAGGGCTGTTGTGGAGGCTCAGCAGAGGTTGAAGGTTGTGCCGGAAGAGCTTCTATGTATTCTTTCATGGAATCTTGTACGGCCTGTTTAATCAGTTCTGAAACGTCCACAGGTGGTTGTTGAGGTTCCGCAGACATTTCTGTAAAGCACTGACTGCAAACAGTCTTCCCAGGCATAACAGGTCTGTTACAAGCCCAACATCCTCTTCTTTCTCTGCTGCGTGATCTTCTATATCTCCTTGGTGATCTACTCCTTTCACGGTAATGATGATGGGAAGGGCTCCGTCTGCGCGATCTCGATCTACTTCTTGATTTTTTGTTCTTATGATGATTCCTAGGACTGACCAAAAATACGTGTGTCAGTATTGCACTCAGCGTTGCGGGCTGTAACTTACCTAAGAAAGAGTCCCCTACCTTTTAGCCCGTGGCTGGTTTGATTGATGAGCAGAGCTATCCCTAGTTGCAGCAGAAGAAACAGAAACAGAGAAATAAGTAGAAGTAGCATATAGCATAGATATAGCACAGTAACAGCTGAATCTGGAGATCGGTAGAGATTAAATTGTACCTGTATGGGAGTGTAGTGTGCTCATTGCAGGCTGCTCTGAAACTGCCCTCCGGCGCTCCATCTCGTAGCCAGCGAGAGGCACGCCAAGATCTCATTTAAAGTTTTGTTGCCTTAGCTAACACCGCCTATGCTCGGTCTGGAGCCAATGCGGATCGCGGATTTAGTGCGGCGTCACCTCTCTCCGCCTATGCTCCGGCTGGAGCCAATGCGGATCGCTGACTTTAGCGCGGCGTCACCTCCGGTGGAAGTGACGTCGCCGGAAACCAGGGCGGAAGAGAAAGTAGAAGGATAGGCTTAGTGGAGCGCAGCCGGCGCGAAGAGTAGGTAATATAAATGTATAAGTGAAGTGCACCTCTAACATGCGGATGATACGAAACCCACATATATTTATATATGTCTTCAGCCTCAGTCCCAGACTTTTAGTCTGTGAAGGACGTAGCCAGCCTGAGCAAACCAGCAGGCACCCCCAAACTTATTATAGGATACAGGGGAAGCTGGCCCGAGGCCACCAGCACTAGCTGTATTTAACAGCAGGTAGGGGAGCAGAAAAGAAAAACCTTTAGCTCTAAGAATCCAATAAAAACCTGTTGTCCCTGAGGTGAGCTTCCGAGGAAAAAAGACTGAGGTGGGGGCGGAACTACAGCAAATTTATCAATTAAACGTCCTATGAGGTAGAGTGGGCGGGGCTTCTACCCATTTGTGTGTGATGACATAGCCATTGGGTAAAAGCATTAGGAGCAGAGACTCAAGTCTAATATTTGTTTCCAGTACAGGAAGAGTTAAGAAACTCCAGTTATCTATGCAAATAGCCATTGAGCTCTGCAACTTTCAGAGAGCTGTGACTTCTGATTAGGTTATCTCAACTGTATTGCGCTTTTCTTTTGCAGAAAACAGTTCAGGACAGGGCAAAATGATGCAATGTTATAAAAAAAAAAAGCTGTATAACGAAACAAAAATATGAGAATATTTTTTTTTTGCTACCAATGTTCTAGAAATTACCCCTACTACACAACCAATTCACGATATCATAATTTTTTTTCCGCTTCAGTGTCTTAAAGTAAACAGGAGACACAGACGACAAAAGATTTGATACTTACCCGGGACTTCTTCCAGCCCCATAAGCATGTCTGAGTCCCTCGCCGTCCTCCTGCGCACCTCCATTCAGCCGCAATCAGCCCCAGCAACTGGCTCAGTCGCGTCAGTCAGGGTCTTCTATGCCAGTGATGATCACCGGATGAAATCCGAATAGGTTTTATTCAGATTTCATTCAGGTAATTAAAGCACCTGTGGGGGGTTAAACTTAACATCTTCCTTTATCCGTTCCACGGCCCCTCCCACACTGCGTTCCAAGCCACAGTCTAGTGATTACAAACACTTCCTCCTTTCGAGTTGAAGGAGGAAGTGTTTGTAGTCACGTGACGCACTAAGAACGCAGCGTGGGAGGCGCCATGGGACGGATTAAAGAAGATGCCTGCTGGGTAAGTTTAACCCACCCAGCAGAAACAGTGATGGTCACCGGATGAAATCCGAATAGGTTTTATTCGGATTTCATCCAGGTAATTAAAGCACCTGTCCGGACAGGTGCTTTAATTACCTGGATGAAATCCGAATAAAACCTATTCGGACTTCATCCGGTGACCATCACTGTTTCTGCACATCGTTGTAAGCATCACTGGTACACTTTAAAGGACAGGTGCAAGCAACAATAAAAAAAACACAAACGCACACACAAAAAAAACCCCCACACACACAAAAAAAAAAACCCCACGATCTACTTACCTGGGGCTTCCACCAGCCCCTGGCAGCCTATCTGTCCCTTGCTGCAGCTCCGGTGTCCCGGGATCGGGATCCCCTCCGTTGCAGATGCAGACTTCGCCAGGTCGCCATCTTCTGCGCCTGTGCAAGCACACGGTCGTGCCACTCATGCTCACGTGGCCTGGAGCATACTGCGCAGAATGCTACAGGCCATGTGAGCACAATCACGAGCAGCATGGCCACACACTCGCACAGAAGATGCCGACCTGGCCAAGTCTGCAACGGAGGGGAACCTGGGACACCGGAGCTGTGACGAGGCACAGATAGGCTGCCAGGAGCTGGGGGAAGCCCCAGATATAAGTAGATCTTGTTTTTTTTTCTCGCACCTGTCGTTTAAGGGGAAAAAACGTGATCCTGTGGAATGCGAACCAGTTAACCACTTCCATACCAGCAGAGTCTGCCCCCTTAAAGACCAGAGACTGCTGGTACAGTAAAACACCATCTGCTGAAAGGCTTTATGGAGATGAAGATTTCATTTTACAGCACGACTTGGCACCTGCTCACAGTGCCAAAACCACTGGTAAATGGTTTATTGACCATGGTATTACTGTGCTCAATTGGCCTGCCAACTCTCCTAACCTGAACCCCATAGAGAATCTGTGGGATATTGTGAGGAGAAAGTTGAGAGACGCAAGACCCAACACTCTGGATAGGAAATTTGGGTTTTCATGAGCTGTATGCCAAAATCATCAATAAAAAAACAATAAAATGCTTGAACTATTTCAGTTGTGTGTAAGGGAATCTAAAATATATGAAAGTACTATGTTTATCAGTACATTACAGAAAATAATGAACTTTATCACAATATGCTAATTTTTTGAGAAGATCCTGTATTTAGAGAGTTTAGCATGTTTAATTCCCCCTCATTTGTGTCTAATCACAAGTTGTAACTTGATCTCTCCCCTGTGTCACATGACTGCCACGGCAGAGATGGCAAATAAGCTCATTTGAAAGCACAGGAAGTTAACAATATATCTGCTTCCATAATTCAGGAAGTAGAAACCGTGCAGATTTATAGCAGGATTTGTATCAGCTGTAACAAAGAAATATGTTTCTTTAAGGGTTATTATGCTGTTGAGTATCTTTAAGAGCAAAGAGGATGTTATGAGTTCAGGTTCGCTTTCAATTTTTTCAGTGTTTAAATACAGTAGTGTAGCTGAAAAGCTTGGGGCCCTAGTGCGAGTTTTACATGGGGCCCCAAGCACTCTATTGATATGAACCCCTAAAACCTACCAAAGAGTTTCAGAGCCAGGGAGGTGTAATCAGATTAAAAAATGTTTAAAGGACTTACGAGCTGAATGATATAAAAAAAAAAAAAAAAAAAAAAAAGTTTAGTACCGGTGTCTATTTTGAATCTACGGAGGACGCCATCCGCGCCCTCCGTTTAATTCCGCTGGGTCCCCGGTCTGCTACTGGCCCTGGTCGGCTCCCCGACCCCACCGCCCGGGTCGGGCTCTCATTCCTCAAGTAACATGGCCGACGGAGCTTGCCTTGGCTGGGCAGTCCACATACGCTAGTGCGGCTATGCAGCTCTAGTGCGCAGCGTCCTCGCTACAGGCTGTCTGTTGTGCGTGGATCGGGGGGGGGGTCCTAGAGCTGCGCAGATGCACTCACGTCTAAGCTTCGCCAGCTATGTTACTGGAGCAATGAGAGCCCTACCCGGGGCCAGTAGCAGAGCAGGGACCGGACATAATTAAACGGGGGCGCGAATGGCTTCCCCCATAGATTCAAAATAGCCACAGGTACTAAACTTTTTTTTATACCATTCAGCTCGTAAGGCCCCGTTCACACTTGCGGTTGTCTGCCAAACGGACCAGATGACCTGACCGGATCCGGACCGGATCCGGATCGGAACCGTACGGTTCTGATCCGGATCCGATCCGGATCCGGTCAGGTTGCATCAGGTGTTCATCAGGATGCGATCCGGATCAGTTTGGCAAAAGTTACGTAAAAAACAAAAAAAATGTTGGGGTCTGGGAGGTCAGCAGAAGGGGGACCTGTGGAATCAGGCCCTCCGCTGTTTAGCACTCACCTCCACCTCCAACATGCTGCGAACATCTCCAGCTCGTGCTGCTCCACTCCAAAATGCTTGCCCATGTGTCCCCGATCCAATATCGCCGCAACAATCCTCATAGGAAGTGGGGTAGAACATCCGGATTTTTAGCCAGTGTGTTGTGCGCTATCCGGTTCTCATTGATTTGTATTGGCCGGATGGTGCAGTCCGGCTCCGCCCCGGATACGGCTGCCGGAGGAGCCGGACCAAAAAATAGCGCATGTTGGAACGGACGCCGGAGTCCGGATCCGGTCCGGCTCCGGTCCGGATGAAACGGACGCATGTGAACGGTGGCATAGACTTACATTGCTATGCCGTGCGTCCGTTTCGTCCGTTCCGCATGCGGTGCGGCTCCGGCACGGCGATTCCGGATAGCCACCGCTAATGTGAACCGGGCCTAAGTCTTACCACTATTCAATGTAAATACAGAGGTGTTCATTACCAGCATAGCACCAATAAAAAGATAGTAAGATAAAAGAGAGGCAGAGGCGGGACAAAGTCATCTAGCACCCAAGGCTGACACACCAAAGTGCGCCCCTCCATCCCTCCCACCACACACTGATTGCTATTAGACTAATGCTGGGCATACACGGCGAGGTGCGCTGTTATCAATCGAGCCGCTGATGGCTCGATTGATAATATCCGACAGGTCCGATGACCTGCCGGATAGATTCCCCGCTCGATCCCCGCACACGCACGGACGACCGGCGGGTGTCAATCCGGCGGCTAATCGGCCACCAGATCTTCCCGTGTATGCCCAGCATAAGAGGTGCCCCAGGGCCCCCAACACCTTAATCTCTAGTTATCTGGCTTCCAATCACTGCCATGTATCCCCTTTTTCTTGTTTTGCTCTGTTTCAAATGCAATAGGTACAGTGACCAGATTTTTCTTGGCTCAACCTGGGACGGAGGTGGTGTGTGTGTGTGTGCGGGGGTTGCACGCTGCGCCAAAAAATGGGCGTGTCCATGATCACAGTAGGAAAATGGATGTGTCCATGACATGGTGTGTACGGAGTGAACTGTAATGTAACTGAGGCAGTGGGCCAGTGTTTCCTCCCAAAACACAGATAGGCAAAGTGATCCTAAAGGTAATTAGGCAATGTTCCCCAGACACATAAGAAAAAGCAGTGTTCCCACAATGATGTGGTGAAATGGGAGATTTGCATCATGGATGTCAGTCCATGACATGACTATTTAGTCTGTAAAGTGCTGCAGAAGATGCAAGTGCTACATAAATACATAATGATATGGCGGGACATTAGACTTTGACTATGGCTGGGATTGGATTGTAAGCTCCACCAAGGACATGACTACATTCTCTGTCAAGTGCTGCAGTAGACGTCAGTGCTATATAAATACATAATAATATCGTAGGACATGAGATTATGACTATGGTGGGATTAGATTGTGCGTGAAATCTGCAGAAGCTGCTGATGCTACAGTATTAGCATACCATTTAATAATCATGAGCCCCCAAAATGCCAAATGCTGCAACAGTAACCCCAAAGTAGCAAATGCTGTCTCTATGACCATCAAATAATAACTGCAGCAACTGTTACCTCTGACACAGGAACTGTAATAACCGCTACCGCTGACAAATGAAATGCAACTACTGTTACCTCTGACACATGAAATGCATCAGAAAACGATTACTCCGACTCCGCAAATGGTAAATGAGGCAAACATTACCTCATGCGGCCAGAGTCCCACGCCTGGGACACCCAGCGGCCAAAAGTGGGACATAACCTGGGACACATTGAGTGAGTTGTGTGCCCCGTCCTACACTACGCCCTGAGGCTAGAGCCTCTCTTGCCTCTGCCCTGGAAAGACAGCCCCTCTGGTCCAGGGGCCCAGGTGTGGTCCCAAGCTCTGCATCCCCTATTGCTAGCCTCTGTTTAAATACATCTACCTAGATTTGTACATGAGTCCTAAAACAGGGACTTTAGTTAGTTGGGAGCTATGCTACATTAAATTCTCACATGTACTAAATCGGCCTCAGAATCCGGTGGCAATATTCCACGTGCAGGGTTTCATGTCAAAGCAATAGCAATGTCTCAATCACCGGTTATTACTACAGCTGAAGATCACTGCCCTGGTCAGTCATGACAGACGCACTGCAAGAATGGCATGAGCACCACAGGCACACAACAGCGACTACATCCCCTTGTAAGCACGGCCAGCATCATACTGGCCAGACGGGAGAACATGACAGTGTCGCGAATGCCGACCTGTAAATTAATTCTATCACCATATGTCATAGATAACATTTTTTTTCACCTGCAGCTTTTCCAAATGTCCTCTATTCCACTTCAGTCACGACACAGGAAGCCGTAAACCACTTTCTATGCGATAGCTTCAGTAGCGGCCATCTTTGTAATGGGCACAGAAGGAAAAATACAATTAAACTCCAAATTACACTTTGCTCTGCAGCTTTGAAATTGAAAATATTCTTCTATTATTTTTTTATATAAACTATTGCATTATTCAGGTAAAATTAACGACCCCTGGGGACTGACAAACCTACTTTCCTGACAGCTTACAATTAACTTTAGCGACCTCTGCTGCTAGGAGGACCCTTCAGCTTTAGAAGACGTCAAGAAATAACAGAGCTGATCATATGTACATTATACAGTATATACACTAACGTGAACTTTTGCCTGTTTGCATTCCTCTATCTGTGCAAATTGCAACATAATATTATTTCCCCAATTGAAATTGAGACTCTTCATGATGTTTTAGGTGATTACTTATGCCCCTTCAACACTTGCTGCATTATTTTGCGGTGCGATTATTCTACAATCCCACCACAACGGTTCCAAACTGTCGCACTGCATGTTGCGGCTGCGGGGCGACCATACAGTGAGGCGTACAGTTTGCCTCACTGACAATGTAACCGCGCTTGCAGTATTGTTGATGCCCTGCATGCAGTGCGTTGCTGTGTCAGGACCCGCCACGCTAAAATCAATGTGATAGCCCTATAGGGCTATCATTGCTTCTGTGGCAATACTGTGCGCCGCAACGGTGCATGTGTGATAGGAGCCTAAATATCATGTTCCATACAGTGAGGCATACAGTACAATGAAACTATGCCTCACTGACCATGTAAACATGCTCTCCCCTGTGCTCCCTACCCCACACCCACAGACTTGAGTGCACTGTTCCCTCCCCCCCAGTATTAGGTATTCCCTGGTATAAGTAGCGACATATGACCCACAGTATAGGTAGCCCATAAGGGCCCGTTTCCAGTACGTACAGATTCGCAGTGTTTCCCCACATATGAAATGCATGGGGAAACACTGCCAATCTTTTCAGTGACTTCAGGCCGATCTTCATTGACCAAAGTGCGATCTGGACAGCATGCTGCAGCCAAATCACTATAGCCATGCATTGCACAACTTAACAATGCGGGCAGAGTTCACACAGCAGAATAGGAGCCGTGGCCGAATCGGAAACGTCCGTGGCTCCCAGTTGAAATGTACTCTATATGCAGGTTGCCAGAAGTAGCACACAGTAGTTTGTAGCCAGAGGGCCGTCCTGTATTAGGTAGCCAAATGTAGCCTCCTTCCAGTATTAGGTAGCCAGATGTGACCCCTAGTATAGGTAACTAGAGGACCACCCGATATTCGGGTGCCCTCCTCCACCCCCCGATTTGAAATGATAGCACAGCACCTGACAATTTACTCTGCTTCATTTAATGTTCTCACATGACATGCTGCAGCTCAACTCAATAGCACGCTGGCTGGCTGTGAGTCTGTGACAAACAAACTGTCACCCTCAGCCACTCCATTCCTCCTCAGGAAGGTACACACAGTACAAAAATGCTGCTCCTCTAATTTCTGCACCTGATGCAAATGGTTCACCTTGCTTCATGAAAGAACCAACCCTGCTGAAGTATTGGGCAATCAGAATTAGTGCCCCCGCCCCCCAATATAGGTAGCCAAATGTGACCCCCCAGTATAGGTAGCTAGTTGTGACTCCCCAGTGTAGGTAGACTGATGTGACCCTCCCCAATATAGGTAGCCAGTTGTGACTCCCCAGTGTAGGTAGACTGATGTGACCCCCCCCCCAACCAGTATAGGTAGCCAGTTGTGACTCCCCAGTGTAGGTAGACTGATGTGACCCCCCCCCCCCTGTATAGGTAGCCAGTTGTGACTCCCCAGTGTAGGTAGACTGATGTGACCCCCCCCCCCCACACCAGTATAGGTAGCCAGTTGTGACTCCCCAGTGTAGGTAGACTGATGTGACCCCCCCCCCCCCAGTATAGGTAGCCAGTTGTGACTCCCCAGTGTAGGTAGACTGATGTGACCCCCCCCAGTATAGGTAGCCAGTTGTCACTCCCCAGTGTAGGTAGACTGATGTGACCCCCCTGTATAGGTAGCCAGTTGTGACTCCCAAGTGTACATAGACATACTGTATGTGACCCCCAGTATTGGAAGCCAGAGCCCACCATCATGCAGAGTGCCGAGCAGCGCTGAAGAGTGAAGTGACTCACCTCTCTAGGATCCAGTGACAGGAGAGGCACAGACGATCCATCTTTCTCCAAGGTGTCCTGGTCTTTATGGCTTAGCAGCTTCTGTCATCATCACGTAAACTGCCAGTGTCGGTGGGCAGACGCTACTGCAGCCATGGAGACCAAAACACCAAGGCGGTAACATAAAAACATGCCAGATAATGTAATATTCCCATTTTCTACAGATAAAACACTTTGTAGACAGCTTGATGGGTCAGTCTGATACCTGCCTTAGGGCCGGTTTCCACTACACGCAGATTGGATGCAGAAAAACTGATTCCAATGAATGTCTATGGGCCTGTTTCCACTAAATGCGATTTTTCTAATGCAGATTTTCTCATTGGCATTCATTGGAGTCAGTTTTTCTGCATCCACTCTGCATCCAATCTGCGTGTAGTGGAAACAGGCCTTTACCAGATTTTAAAATAGATGTGCACAAAATCAATCTCAGCAGCATGATGGCGTAGTGGTTAGCACCCTCACCTTGCATGGTTCCCTAGTTTGAATCCTAGCCAGGTCAACATCTGCACGGAGTTTGTATGTTCTCCCCGTGTCTGTGTGGGTTTCCTCAGGGCACTCCAGACTCCTCCCACATTTCAAAAGCATACAGATAAGTTAATAAGCTTCCCCCTAAAATTGGCTCTAGTCTATGATACATGCACTACACGATACATACATAGACATATGACTATGGTAGGGATTAGATTGTGAGCCCCTCTGGGAGACAGATAAGTGACAAGACAATATACTCTGTACAGTGCTGCATAAAATGTCAGCGCTATATAAATACTAAATAATAATCTGGATTTATGTCCCTAATCTATAGATGTTTGATCTCACCGCCTGACATCCCCAAACCGAATTATATGATCCAGTGGGAGAGGGACCTTGGGATAGAGCTAGATACAGTATGGAAGATTTGGTGGTAATATGGCATAATATTGCATCTATCTCGAAAAGTGCATCCAAAATTGAGACTAACTACAAAGTGATGTGCTGGTATCTAGTCCCTGCCAGAGCTGCAATATGGTACCCTGCCTGCACAAACACCTGCTTCCGTGGGTGTGCGGCGGAGGGCACTTTCCTACATACTGTATTTGGTGGGCTTGCCCTAAAGCCAGCAGATTCTGTCACAGACTATATCAACTAATTTACACTTGTATAAATGCTCCAGTCCCCCAAACCCCAGAGGTGGCACTTTTAGGCATGAAGCCACACCAGCTGATGAACAGACAGTTCCGGTTGCTCACCCATATTCTCATGGCCGCAAGACAGGTTATTGCAGCTTTGCAGCTTCATTGAAAAAAAGCTCATCAAGCAAATTTAGATCCAGGTTGAACCATGCCTTATTTTTTTTATTGAATTAAGGCTCCCCAAGACGTTAAGCTTAACAGCTCTGAGACAACTTGGTTGCCTTAATATGATAACTACATGATGGATGTACCACCCTTTAATTTAACCAGGGTATAGCTCTGTTTGAAGTTTAATCTTCTTAATGATCACTGGAGCCCTGTACAAGTTTGATTGACGTTTTGTGCAAAGTCCAGTCAAGCCCACAGTCCTACACTGTAGAGAATATAAACCATGTGCCGTATAGGGTGGATGCATAACACGGCGTCCCTGAGATAGAAAAAACAAACCTGCCGATCCTGTCACATTTCCTTGCACACCCACTTCCTGCACTCCCCTAGCTTAGTGTGTAAATGCAGAGTATAGTGCAGCAGAAGCTGTACTCTCACATTTCTGCTGGAGTCCAGTGCTGTGCTTGACTGTCCGCTCACCACTTGCCCCCGTGCCCAGCATCTCCTACAGCATGTAGCATGATTACACACTACATGAGGAGAGCCAGCACTAGAGGGAGCAGAAAACAAACAGGATGATTGCACAGGCACAGCACTGGACTCCAGAGGGGCAGTTAGAGCACAGCTTCTGCTGCACTATACTCTGCCTTTACACACTGGACTGGGGGAGTGCAGGAGGGAGATGGGAACAGATAGAGGGACAAAGGGATGCACAAAGGGGGACAAAAGGAAGTACAGTGGGACAGAGGGAGGCACAGAGGGATGCACACAGAACCAGATCATCCACAATGCAACTTAGCCTAGGACCTGGAGAGAGTTTAGGTGCCCAGTTTACGCTAACCCCCAACAAATCTTACAAAAAAAGCTAGGTAGCCATCAAGCATGGGCCCAAAGTCGTTGCTTGCCTAAGGCACCATTTCACTTTAATCCATCACTGGACGCACAAGGGGGCAGAGGTGGCACAGGGGGACTGAAGGTGGCACAAAGGGACAGAAAGTAGTACAAACACCCATGGGGGCGTGGCTTCATTAGGGCAGGGCTAAGTTCAGGGGCAGGGCTTAATCAGTGGCATGACACCCCCCAGGACCAATGGCACTCCAGGCAGTGGCCTGTAATGCCTATGCCTAAAAACGCCCCTGTTGTCTCCCATACTTTCTTTTCTCTTTTATTAAAGAGAGACTGAAGCCTTTCAAAATACCTCTTTTTATGCTGCAGGCTTCTTCATCAATATAACGCAAGCTGATTCGCTGCGGGGACACAGCAGAATGAGGGCTTTATACCCCTCAAATCCAGAGCCAAAATTCCACTACTTTCCAGGTTGTGGATTTTGCTGCTCGGGGAGTAGGAGCTTTGCGCTGTAACTCTGCCTCCAGTACAGTCAATCTGCACTGATCGCTGCCTAACCCCACCCCTCTCAGTAAAAGACGACTGAGAGGGGCGGGGAGAGGAAGCGAACAGCGCAAATTGACGCAAGTATAGTCAGAGCTACTGCTCAAAGCTCTGCCTCTACTCGGAAGGAGCCCAAAATCTTCCCCCGGGGATTTCCAGGGGGGGGGGAGGGGGAATTAAGACCTCGCTCTGCCGCATTCCCGTGGTGAATCAGCTTGGGTTATAATAATGGAGAAGCCTGCAGCATAAAAAGGAGGTATTTTGAAAGGCTTCCGACTCTTTAAATCCCTTTGAATCTTGATGGTTTCTCTACAACAAACAATTTTATAGGAGCTCATTTAGTCATACCCCCCTGTGTTTGTGGGCAGGGCCATTGTAGGCCCCTGAACAACACTGCTGTAGAAAATTTAAGTCAATTGCGATTAACTCTTCATCTATGGATATTGGCCTCAATTCACTAAGCTTATCTCCTGTCTTTAATAATGTTTCTAGAGTGGTCACCATGGTGATGAGGCATGTCATATTCAGGAAACATTTAAACATTTAACCTCAGGTAACTCTTCAATCCTTAAAATAACTCCAGAGTTAAAGACAGGCTGT
Organism: Hyperolius riggenbachi; assembly: GCF_040937935.1. Classification (NCBI taxonomy): domain Eukaryota; kingdom Metazoa; phylum Chordata; class Amphibia; order Anura; family Hyperoliidae; genus Hyperolius; species Hyperolius riggenbachi. The sequence continues at coordinate 282,799,689 of NC_090647.1, forward strand.
TTATTAACTGCGTGTGAAAATAACTACAGAGGAGGTAAATTAACTACAGAGGAGGTAACTTAAGGAATGAAGAGATAAGATAACTCTCTTAGGCCTCGATTCATAAAGCATTCCCGCATGCGGAAATGCTGAAAACGGCTCACTTTACCGACCACACAGCAAAATCTGTATTCATAAAGGCTTTTTCCGCATGAAAAGCCGACATTCGCGAGCAGAGTGATAAATCACCGCCGTGCGCAGTGATTATCTTAACAAAAGTAACAAATGTCAATTCATAAAGATTAGAGGTAGCGGTATGCAGACGGGGATTACCGCTGCCTAGGGATGAGCGTAATGACCTAATTACGAATTTCCGAAATTTCGCGAAATTACTACAATTACGATTTTAGCAGTAATCGAAATTTCGTAATTTTCGCAAATTACGCAAATTTTCGTAATTACGATTACGAAATTTAGTATTTTAAAGTTTGCAAAGGTTTCTATCCCTCTAGATGCCTAAAATGAATAACCAACCAATCCTCCTCCTCCTCCTCCCCCTCTCTCTCTCTCTCTCTCTCTCTCTCTCTCTCTCTCTCTCTCTCTCTCTCTCTCCAGAGATCTGTAGTATTTCAAAACCATACTCACATTCATGACATGTCCAGGGATCAAACCCAGGCCAACCACATGGAAGACAGCTATGCTCACCACCATACCACCAAACACACACTAAATAGACTGCTAACCTAAATCTTACTTGTAGACAGTCATATGAGACACATGCTGGGTGCAGGGCTTTGTGATTGGACCATGCGATAGAGTGAGGTGCAAAAATGAAATCATGCCTAGCAGAGGATGGTTTCACAGTGCTAAATGCTAGGCTGGCTGTGGTGCAATTGGTTAGTGTGTCTGGCTGGTAACAGCAAGGTTACAGGTTCAATTCCATCCAGGCATGTCTTTTCCTTTTGCGTTCAACAGTTGTCCAAACAGAGCCAACAGAGCCCCAGATAGCCATGTAGAGTTAGGTCACAGCTAGCCTGGCTGTGGTGCAATTGGTTAGTGTGTCTGGCTGGTAACAGCAAGGTTACAGGTTCGATTCCATCCAGGCATGTCTTTTCCCTATTGCGTTCAACAGTTGTCCAAACAGAGCCAACAGAGCCCCAGATAGCCATGTAGAGTTAGGTCACAGCTAGCCTGGCTGTGGTGCAATTGGTTAGTGTGTCTGGCTGGTAACAGCAAGGTTACAGGTTCGATTCCATCCAGGCATGTCTTTTCCTTTTGCGTTCAACAGTTGTCCAAACACCGAGCACAAAGTTTTGCATGCGTAAAGTTTTACGCACGCAAAATACCCCATGGGGTTCAATGGCCGCACGGAGGGACTCGGCCAGCTTCTCCTGTTTCCGCATGCGTACGACAGCCTAACGCTAGCCTACAGCGAAATATCTCTGCACGCCTATCACAACTAGAAACATTTTTATGAATTACCACCCTGAAGGCTGAAATACCGACAGCGGTGTTTCCCCACTCGAGTTTACCTTACCGACAGCACTTTTATGAATCGAGGCCTTACTGTGTGGTGGTACGTTTTCTCTTGCCTTATTGGCCTCAATTCACTAAGCTTATCTCCTGTCTTTAATAACGTTTCTAGAGTGGTCACCATGGTGATGAGGCATGTCATATTCAGGAAACATTTTACCTCAGGCAAACCTAAAGTTAACTCTTCTGTCTTTAAGTTAACTCTTCAATCCTTAAAATAACTCCACAGTTAAAGACAGGCCGTTTATTAACTGTGTGTGAAAATAACTACAGAGGAAGTAACTTAACTACAGAGAAGGTAACTTAAGGAATGAAGAGATAACGGAAAATTGTATACTTACCTACCGGTAATTTTCCTTTCCTGATGCATCCATGGCAGCACCTACGGGTTAGTTGCTCCGCCCACTCACCCCATAGGACAGGTAACTAGATAAGTTGAAGCCACCCTCCCCCCCCTGCTACCTGTCTACTTCTTTTCGACCTCACTGAGCAGTAGGGTGGGTCCTATGCGCTGCCATGGATGCATCAGGAAAGGAAAATTACCGGTAGGTAAGTATACAATTTTCCGTTTTCCTAATGCCTCCATGGCAGCACCTACAGGATCTAACTAGCAAATATCCTGAACAAATCAAGGGCGGGTCAAGGTTATGTGAGTGCACCAACATAATCTTTAATAAACAAAATTATAGTTTTACAACAAGAAAAGAAAGTTAATCATTTTTCTGCAAATTTTGCAATGACAAAACTGTTCTGCCAAACTCCACTGATGAGTTGGCGGCAGGGTCTACTTTATAATGGTACATGAATGTATGTATTGTCTTCCAATTAGCCGCCTGACATATCTTGTCTGCTGAGACCCTGGCATATGCTGCCCAAGATGTGGCGACTGACCTGGTGGAGTGCGCCGAAATCTCTTGGGGAGGATCTAAGTCAGCCGATCTATATGCGGATTGGATTATTTTAATTATCCAGTATGCTATAGATCTTGATGATGCTGGCTCACCCTTTCTATAGCATGCTGGTATTACTAATAGTGTCTCTGATTTCCTGAAAGTTTCCGTGACGTGTAAGTACTGCTTTAGTAGCTGTCCCAAATCGAGTTTGTGAAGCGCTCCTGATTCTTGTTCCTGAAAGGTAGGTAATGTCCAGTCCTGGTTGAAATGAAATGAGGTAGATACCTTTGGTAAGAAGTGTTGTACGGGTCTGATGACTACTCTATCGGCAAAAAAGGTAAGTGAAGGCTCCTTTATCCCAATGGCCTGGATCTCCGACACTCTCCTTGCCGATGCTACTGCTAATAGAAACGTTGTTTTCAGGGTCAGATTCAGTAGTGTAACAGCTATCCAACGGTTCATATGGTGCCACTGTTAAGGCATCTAAGACCAAGGGGAGATCCCACTTGGGGAAAATGTTCTTTCTAGGTGGCTTAATTTTCATTGCTCCTCTTAGAAACTGGATAACTAGAGGGTCCTTTGCCCATTTTTGGCCTGTTAATGCTGATATCGCTGTGATCTGTACTTTTATTGCTGAATAGCTTAATTGTTTGTCTAATCCTGACTGCAGAAAATCTAAAACCTGATGAACCTGGGGATGAGCTGAATCAAACTGTATTGCATTTGCAAATTCTATGAATCTGTTCCAGATGTTATGATGAGCCTTCAACAGTGTGTCTATGACTTTGTCAGAGCATCCTGCATTCTTCAGTTTTTGCCCCTCAACAACCAGGCCGTCAAATTCAATTTGTGAAGATTTGGATGTGTTATCGGGCCCTGGTGTAGCATCCTGTTGGTTACCGGTAGGTGCCAAGGAGCTTCCACTTTCAAACTCCATAATAAGGAAAACCAGGGTCGATGTGGCCAGAACGGTATTATTGGTATGATTGTTGTCTTCTCCGATGCAATTCTGTTGAGGATTCTGCTGATCATCGGGGTAGGGGGAAAAACATAACCTAGTTTGAAGTCCCAAGTCGTCGTCACTGTATCTGTGGCTTCCACTAGGCTGTTCGGGTGTCAAGAGTAAAATCTGTGACACTTCGAGTTCTGGGGTGTCGCCATCAGATCCACTTCTGGTTGACCCCATTTCCTGCAAACTTTGTTGAAAATTTCTTGGTTGAGTGCCCATTCGTTGTTGGATACGTGGTTGCGGCTCAAATAATCCACTTTCATATTCTGGGTTCCCGGAATATAGGTTGCTCTTAGGCTGAGCAGGTATTTTTCTGCAAAACTCATTATCTGGGATGTCTCCTGGAGTAATCTCAGACTTCTTGTCCCTCCCTGTCTGTTGATATATGCAACAGCGGTTCTGTTGTCCATTCTGAGAAGTATTGTCTTGTTTGTCAATATTGGAAGGAAGTGTTGTAATGCCTGACCGGCTGCTCTCAGTTCTAGTATATTTGAGGGTTGTCTGGAATATTCCTGACTCCAGTAACCTTGTGCAGTTCTGGAACCAAGATAAGCCCCCATCCTCTGTTGCTGGCATCCGTTGTTAATATTAAGGGATCTTCCTGAGCAATCGGTTGTGTTTTGGAGAGATTTTGTCTGGTTTGCCACCAGTCCAGGCCGCACCTCATACTGGTCGTAATACGAATCTTTTGATTCATGCTGGCTCCGTCCCATTGCGTGAGAAACCCCCACTGGAATGCTCTCGTATGCCATTGAGCCCATGGGACCATTAGGATAGTAGAGGTCAGTACTCCTAGTAGGCTCAGACACTGTCTTGCTTGCCATTGTGATCTCTGTTTGGCTTCCTGTACTCTTAGTATTATGGAATCCTTCTTCTCCTCTGGTAATCCTACAGAATTGAGTAGGGTCTGGAATCTTGCTCCTAAGAATATCGTGCCCTGTAATGGAGTTGTAACGATTGGTGTCAGCACGCAGAGAGAATCTGATTATTGGTGATCTGCAGTATCACCAAGAATGCAGATATATACCTGATAATTGATGATCTGCAGAATCACCGATAATACAGATATATTGCTAACCTCTGGACACCTATATAGTGTGAGTGTTTGGTGCAACAGTAATAACTTTGAGTGAGGACCACCCGAGAAGCAGGTGGTCCTTGGCAGTATGAGAAATACCTCCCTTTGGAAGTGCAAAGATCTTGCAGCAGCCTGAGACATCCAAGGGGGCGGAGTCCCAGGCTGAATAGCAAGAAGACCCGGTGGCTAGTGACCCCTGGAAGATGGGCGTCATAAGCAGGTCTGGAGAATAACACAAATGATAATACAGTTCCCTAGTCTTGGGTGCGAGGTCCGTGGTCTCAGCACCCTGGAACTAGTCTGGAGCATAACACAAAGATAATACAGTTCCCTAGTCTTGGGTGCGAGGTCCGTGGTCTCAGCACCCCGGAACTAGTCTGGAGTATAACACAAATGATAATACAGTTCCCTAGTCTTGGGTGCGAGGTCCGTGGTCTCAGCACCCCGGAACACTCTGGAGTGTAACACAAATGATAATACAGTTCCCTAGTCTTAGGTGCGAGGTCCGTGGTCTCAGCACCCTGGAACTAGTCTGGAGTATAACACAAATGATAATACAGTTCCCTAGTCTTGGGTGCGAGGTCCGTGGTCTCAGCACCCCGGAACTAGTCTGGAGTATAACACAAATGATAATACAGTTCCCTAGTCTTGGGTGCGAGGTCCGTGGTCTCAGCACCCTGGAACTAGTCTGGAGTATAACACAAATGATAATACAGTTCCCTAGTCTTAGGTGCGAGATCCGTGGTCTCAGCACCCTGGAACTAGTCTGGAGTATAACACAAAGATAAACAGAAGTAATCTGGCTCAGTGTGAATTCCCAGGTCCTCCTGGTTCAAACACACTGTAGGATCTGACTATGGTCTGAATGCTTCCACGTAAGTGTTCGCAGTGGCAGACAACCAGCAACTGAGAAGCAAGCTGTATATATAGTTACAGGACTCTGCCGCCCCGCCCGAGCCACTCAGCCAATCAGGAGTCCAGCAGGAATCAGCTGATCGTCCGGATCAGCTGATACCTCTGCTGCTGGTATAAAGGTCCTGACTTCTGGCGCACGCGCGCGTAGCTCTCCATCCATCTGTGTGAACTAACAGACCCAGCCACACCAGACGCATGCTGCTGCGTGCAAACCGCCGCGTTGGACGCGGAAACAGCCGCCTTACTGCCAGTACATGCGGCGGCTTTTCTGCGATCTCTCACAGGAGTCAGTTGACTTTTCCTCCAACTTATTTTCCAGCCAAAAGTCTGCAGAGTGTCTAATAAGATCTATCTTTGTTCCAGTATGGTCCTCTTGTCCTGGGCCAACAGAATTATGTCGTCCAGGTAATGGTATGTTCTTAGGCCTCTGAGACATAGAAGAGCTATAACCTGCACTAAGACCTTGGTGAAGGTTCGTGGCGCTGTGTTTATACCAAACAGTAGGCATACAAACTGTAGTTGCAGCTCCCCCTTTACAGAATCTTAGGTAATGTTGGAATCTGCGGTGAATGGGTATATGGAGGTAAGCGTCTTCCAAGTCTATGGATAGTATCCAATCCGCCTTTTTTACTGCTGTTATTACTGACTGTAATGATTCCATCTTGAATCGGTGGAGCCTTATGTGTCTGTTTAATTCTCGCAGATCCAGCACTGGCCTCAATTCTCCTGTTTTTTTCTTCACGAAAAATAGGGGCGAATATAGACCCGTACCCTGTTCTTCGTGCGGTACTGTTACTACAGCAACTTTGTGTAAAGTGAACACCGCTGCACCTCACCAAACTTCACGACAGTGCACGACCTGGTTAGCAAATCCAAAAGCAGTGCAGTTTCTAGGCTACAATGCACCCAGGGCGAGGGTGTAAAAATTGCGCCCCCCCCCCCCCCCCCCCCCGAAGCAAGGTATGGGTGCCCGCAGTGTAGGTTAGCCAGGTCTAGTTGCACTCAGTATAGATTCCCCCAGAATAGGTACCCCAGTATAGGTAGCCAGCTATAGGTCCCCCCAGTATAGGTAGCCAGGCATAGGTGAGCCAATATAGTTGCCTCCGGTATAGGTTAGCCAGGTAGGTGCCTCCAGTATAGGTAGCCAGTATAGTTGCCCACAGTATAGGTTAGCCTGCTGGGCGGTCTGGACGAGCTCAGCTCGTCCAGTACCGCCGGAGCCTGCCGCTCAGGCCCTGCTGGTCCCGATTTGGCTCAAGTAAAAAGCAGCACACGCAGCCGGCACTTTGCCAGCCGCGTGTGCTGCCTGATCGCCGCCGCGAGCAGCGGCGAAAGAGGGTCCCCCCAGCCGCCTGAGCCCAGCGTAGCCGGAAAACAAAAAGTTCCGGCCAGCGCTAAGGGCTGGATCGGAGGCGGCTGACGTCAGGACGTCGGCTGACGTCCATGACGTCACTCCGCTCGTCGCTATGGCGACGAGGGAAGCAAAACAAGGAAGGCCGCTCATTGCGGCCTTCCTTGTTTATTCTGGGCGCCGGAGGCGATCGGAAGAACGCCTCCGGAGCGCCCTCTAGTGGGCTTTCATGCAGCCAACTTTCAGTTGGCTGCATGAAATAGTTTTTTTTTTTATTGAAAAAAAACCCTCCCGCAGCCTCCCTGGCGATCTTATCAGAACGCCAGGCAGGTTAAATAGGCAGGCGTCCCCGGTAGATAGTTAGGTGCCCCCAGTACAGGTTAGCTAGGTGGGTGCCTCTAATATAGGTAGCCAGAATAGTTGCCCCCAGCATAGGTTAGATAGGTAGATGCCCCCTGAATAGGTTAGTTAGGTAGGTGCCTCCAATATAGGTAGCCAGTATAGTTGTCACCTGTATAGACTAGCTAGGTAGGTAGGTGCCCCCAATACAGGTTAGATACGTTAATGCTCCCACTATAGGTTAGATAGGTAGCTGCCCCCCAGTATAGGTTAGGAAGGTGCCCCCCAGTATAGGTTAGATAGGTAGGTGCCCCCCAGTATAGGTTAGATAGGTAGGTGCCCCCCAGTATAGGTTAGATAGGTAGGTGCCATCGGTATAGGTTAGATTAGATAGCTGCCCCCTCAGTATAGGTAAGATTAGGTAGCTGCCCCTCAGGTTAGATAGGTAGGTGCCCCCCAGTATAGGTTAGATAGGTAGCTGCCCCAGTATAGATTAGGTAGGTGCCCCCCAGTATAGGTTAGATTAGGTAGGTGCCCCCCAGTATAGGTTAGATTAGGTAGGTGCCCCCCAGTATAGGTTAGATTAGGTAGGTGCCCCCAGTATAGGTTAGATAGGTAGGTGCCCCCAGTATAGGTTAGATAGGTAATTGCCACCCAGTTTAGGTTAGATAGGTAGGTGCCCCCCAGTATAGGTTAGATAGGTAGGTGCCCCCCAGTATAGGTTAGATAGGTAGGTGCCCCCTCAGTATAGGTTAGATGAGGTAGCTGCCCCCCAGGTTAGATAGGTAGGTGCCCCCCAGTATAGGTTAGATTAGGTAGGTGCCCCCCAGTATAGGTTAGATTAGGTAGGTGCCCCTCAGTATAGGTTAGATAGGTAGGTGCCCCCAGTATAGGTTAGATTAGGTAGGTGCCCCCCAGGATAGGTTAGATAGGTAGGTGCCCCCCAGGACAGGTTAGATAGGTAGCTGCCCCAGTATAGGTTAGGTAGGTGCCCCCCATGATGGAACGGAGCCGCAGCCGCGGGGAGGGCAGCCCGACCTCTCTCTCCCTCTCCATACACGCTGATACACACACACGCTGCTTCCTGTTTAGCAGCGTGTGTGTGTATCAGCGTGTAGGCAGAGAGGAGACTGGCGGCGAGAGAGCAGCGCTTGGAGCCAGCGAGGTGAGTAGTTATGCACAGCGCTTCCCTGCGCATTACTCTGCAGACCGAGGGGGGATTGCACGGAGGGCGGCCCGGAGAGAGGAAGGGAGGGAGAGGTCGGGCTGCCCTCCCCGCGGCTGCGGCTCCCCCCTCCATCACAGCGCCTCCCTCCCAGCACGCCCCGCACGACCGTAGAAACGGCCATGTCCAAAAGTCACGAACAACAAAGAGGGTCCGCACATGTCAGTGAAGATTTCCTTTATTGTTGGACATATCCAAGACATCCAGGGCAAACATCAATTAGCTGACATGTTTCGGACTAACCGTCTTTAATCATAGCTAACAGAGTAATGGCTAACTAGACATATATAGGTGTCTATACAGGGTGACCGCCCATGAGTCCCACCTACATGGGGAGGAGTCATCTAGGCGGGTACAAAGTTAAAACATATATGCAAATGTACACAAAATATATATAATTACATAAATGCAAGATAAAAGCAAGGAGCAGCGTTCTCTAGTCTGCCCTAAGATAATAGATTGGTACAAAGTCAGAACACGGAAGAAAATTAGGTAATGGTGGCAAGATCCCATCTGGCATTTAAGCCATGTGGAATTCTAGTCCCCAGTTCGAATATCCACATGGCTTCCCTCCGCAATAATCTTTTGTAAAGATCGCCACCTCTATTAGATGGCATAACTCTCTCAATGCCACAAAACGAAAAACTGGTCATGTCTCCCCCGTGCACTTCCCGGAAATGCCTCGCCACATTGCTGATGTTTGAGGTGTGCCAACCTGCACCCAAATAATGCTCGGCTATCCTCTCAAAGGCCGAATGGTGCACCCTACATACTGCAGGGAACATACGCCGCAAGTAATGAGGTACACCACATATCTAGTACCACAGTTAATAAACTGTTTGATGTTGAAACTTCGGCCCGTTGAGAGAGAGACAACAGCCTTGGTTTTGCCATGTACATGGCAATATTTGCAAGTGGGCACACCGCATTTGAAAGAACCATTGACAGCCACGTTCTGCCGGCGGGCTTAGAGTTAAATAAGCTAGGGGACAACACCTGTCCCAACGTCCCATACGAACTTTTGACATTCCCCATATTGGGGACTTCAGTGATACCCGCGCTAGGTGGACACTAGACGCTTTGTCGTCTGATGGCGCGGGTATAGTGACCCTGAAAGATGTCAAACCAATCCGTACGAGAAATCCAGGTTTTTATCCGGTTTTGGAGAGGACATTACATGTTGAAAATTTTCAGGAACTGGTAGAGAAGGCTCTCCTTAAGTTAGCTGGTAATTTGGGTAGCATAGGACCATCTAATATCACTGCTGCGGAGCGACTAGCCCTCAGGGGCCTGCAAAATAATGACAAAATTGTCGTTAGAAATGCAGATAAGGGGGGATCGGTGGTCGTTCTCGACAGTGATATGTACAAAAATGAGGCTTTAAGGCAGCTGGGAGACGGCGATACGTATATGGTCTTGAAGACCGATCCCACCGTAGATTTCCGGCAAAGACTACTTAGCCTCCTGTCTTGTGGTGAAAGTATGGGCATACTTGATCATAGGATGATGGAATATTTGGGGGTTAAATCTCCTGTTGTGCCCATCTTTCACCACTTGCCTAAGGTCCACAAGCCGGGCTCTCCTCCAGAGGGGAGGCCCATTGTGGCGGGCATTGGTTCTCTGGGGGAGCGCCTGGGTTGTTGGGTCGATTCTTTGTTGCAACCCCTAGTCAGACGTTTACCGGGTTATGTGAAAGACACAAAACATCTTCTAGCTAGTTTGGAGGCATTTCAGTGGCAGGACAACTACTCATGGGTGACCATCGATGTGAAGTCCCTGTACTCCTGCATTCCACATAACTTGGCACTCCAAGCCCTGGATTTCCATCTTACCCGTTATTCAGACTATCCAGCTGACCTCTGCACGTTCATCTTGATGGCCGTCGAGTACCTCCTGGCCCACAACTATTTCATGTTTGACGGCAGGTTCTTCCTCCAAAGACGGGGGGCCTTGATGGGCGCCAAGTTCTCACCGTCCCTTGCCAATCTTTACATAGGATGGTGGGAGGAGCGCTATGTATTTGGGGGAACCTGCTTTCTGCTGGATGATGTTGTGTGGTACGGGAGGTACATTGACGACCTGTTACTTATTTGGAGTGGAAACAATATGGGGGTCACATCTCTGGTTGATTACTTTGGTAGTAATGGCTGAATGGTGTAATGGTTAAGGGCTCTGCCTCTGACGCAGGAGACCAGGGTTCGAATCTCGGCTCTGCCTGTTCAGTAAGTCAGCATCTATTCAGTAGGAGACCTTTGGCAAGTCTCCCTAACACTGCTACTGCCTATAGAGCGCGCCCTAGTGGCTGCAGCTCTGGCGCTTTGAGTCCGCCAGGAGAAAAGCGCGATATAAATGTTATTTGTCTTGTCTTGTCTTGTCTTGTCTTAGTAACAACCAGAATTTACAGTTCACTTATTCTGTTGGTAAGGACTCTATCAGTTACCTTGATTTGACTCTGAGAGGTGATCCCATTCAGGGCTCAATCGTGACCACAACTTACAGAAAGCCATGCAGCGGCAACACTGTCTTGAGGGCAGATAGTTGTCATCCTGCCCACACTATACGCGGCATACCTGTAGGTGAATTTATAAGGGCTAAGCGGATTTGTTCAGATACATGCAATCTAGAACGTGAATTAGATGTGGTTGAAGCTCGCCTCAAAGAAAGGAGGTATCCGGGTTGGTGTATTAGACGAGGTAGAACCCGGGTGGCCAGGAGATCTAGAATAGATTTAGTTAACACTTCGGAGCTCCGCCAATCAGAACCCCCCAGACCTACTTTTGTAACAACGTATTCATCCGAATACAAAAAAGTTGTCGATATAATTGCCAGATATCTTCCAGTCTTGCAGGCGGATAGTGGCCTCACGCCACTTTTACAATATGGTGTCAGGTTTTCAAGTAGACGAGCCCCAACGTTGGGACAGGTGTTGTCCCCTAGCTTATTTAACTCTAAGCCCGCCGGCAGAACGTGGCTGTCAACGGTTGGCTCTTTCAAATGCGGTGTGCCCACTTGCAAATATTGCCATGTACATGGCAAAACCAAGGCTGTTGTCTCTCTCTCAACGGGCCGAAGTTTCAACATCAAACAGTTTATTAACTGTGGTACTAGATATATGGTGTACCTCATTACTTGCGGCGTATGTTCCCTGCAGTATGTAGGGTGCACCATTCGGCCTTTGAGAGAGAGGATAGCCGAGCATTATTTGGGTGCAGGTTGGCACACCTCAAACATCAGCAATGTGGCGAGGCATTTCCGGGAAGTGCACGGGGGAGATTTTGAGTTTCGAAATCTCGTTTGTTTTTATCTATATTGTTGCCCGGAGGGGAATCTCCTTGTCTTCCGATCCTGTGGTATTAGACCTGATCTTCCCCCTGTGACCTTCGAGATTGCCGAGTCCATTTTATCACCAAATAGTGTCTTACCATCGAATGGAATTCTGCACCAGTTTTGTTTTAAGGTAGCATCCGCTGACCAAGATCTAAGCCACAGAGCTCTTCGTGCTGCAACTGAGTTTCCTTATGCCTCCATGGCAGCACCTATGGGTAGTGGCTCCGCCCCCTAGCCCCATAGGACAGGTATCTAGTATAAATTAAAGGTAGGCTAGCCCCACCCTGTCTATTGTTTTCGTCCTTGCCTCGACAGGTTTCTAGTTCCACCGTCTGCATGCACCCCTACTCTCATCCAGGTTCAGCCTCTCCTGGTGTCTCAGTGCGGCTCTAATAGAGTCTACTATGCTGCCCCGTTCTGCTGGTCTTGGGGGCCTCGGGCTATACAAGCGGGGCTGTCAGGTATGTCAGAAGATAAAGTCCTCTTTGCTTTAAGTATATGCCTTACCCAGGGGCCGGCTAATAGCTGGCAAGGGCTGGGGAACCATTTCGCTGTGTGTAGCGCCGGCGGTACATTACGGGCAGCGCGGTTTGCCTTCGGGGAGGCTGGTGACGTCACTTCCGGTTGCGCTCCTCGCGACCGGAAGTAAGAAATAGAATCTTTTCCTCTGCGTTCCACGCCTCGTAGCCGGCGCAGGGGGCGGAGCGGCTTATTGGAGAGGCCGGAATAGCCTATTTAAGCTGCCAAAATGGCAGGGATCGGCGTCTTTCCCCGAAATTCTGCGAGGACTCTGCGGTAGTTGATCCCTGCCATTTGGACTTGCTACAGAGCAGCTACTTCTCCCGGAAAGGTAGGTGAGGAACAGATTGGACCTCACTATATGCTTTTCTTACCTCCCTGGCCGCAGCCAACTATACACTTTCATGCTGTGTTTTCGTTCACAGCATGTCACAAGCGGATATGGACCCTATTACGCCCAGCATAGACCAGCATCAGCTCATCAGGTAGGGGTGCTCAAGGTAGGTTTTTTTTTTTTCCCCCAGTACTAAAAGAGTGCGAAGATTCTAAAAAGGACATGTATTTTCATGTCTCCTGACAGCCCTGCAACAGCAGCATCAGATCAGCCATCAACATCCCATTCCCAGGATGGATCAGGCTCGGCTAAGAGAAAAAGACGTTCCAAGAGCAAATCGCCAAAAAGACATCATCATCATAAGCGACCCTCAAAGAATTGTTGGGCTTGTGGTGAAATAACGCTACCTGGGAAACTAGTATGCAGCGCTTGCTTCAATCAAATGCTACGAGAAGAGCAGCCACCCATTGAAGTCTCACATCTGATCAGACAAGCAGTACAAGACTCAATGGCGGAATATATATCTAACCTACCCCAGCCAATTCCAACATCTGAGCCCACCCCGTCGACATCGCCAAAAGAGGACTTGCCGGCAGAAGAGACGGGCGTCGGCTTCAATTTCGCTCTAGTAGAGCCATTTGTAAATGCTGTGAGACAGGCCATAGAGTGGGAGGATGACTCTGAGGACGAGTCAACTACAGACAAGAAGAGAAAGAAGACATATTACAAGCATCTTAAAAAGTCATGCACTCCTTTCCCATTTATGAGTGAGATCCAAGCATTAATCCAGGAAGAATGGGAGAAGGCGGAAAAAAGGATCCCGTTAAACAACAGACTTTCAAAACTATACCCCCTTCCCGAGAAGAAGGTACTAACGTTAGAGAACGCACCAGTAGTGGACGCATCTGTGATCAGACTGGCAAAACACGTGACATTGCCTTTGGAGGATGCTATTTCCTTCAAAGATGTCATTGACAGGAAGATGGACATGGACATGAAGAAATCATATACCATCTCAGGCGGAGCACTAAAACCAGCAGTAGCATTAACCTCTGTAGCTAAGGCCATACATGCGTGGACGGACAACCTGGAGGTGGCAATCGCTGAGGATGCAGATGAGGAAACTCTAATTAATTCTCTCCAAGAATTCAAGCTATCAGCAGATTTTCTGGGGGAAGCAGCCGTAGATATCATCCGATCTACAGCCAGATCAATGTTTTATGCCGTAACAACTAGAAGAGCCTTATGGCTAAGATCTTGGTCAGCTGATACAAGTTCAAAACAGAACTGGTGTAAGATCCCTTTCGATGGAAAGAACCTGTTTTTGGAGCAAATGGATAGTGCCATCTCGAGAGTCACTGGTGGTAAATCGGGTCTTATCCCTCATGACAGAAAGCAGAGGAGACCTGTAGGACCCCAACACAACAGGCAACAGAACCGCTTCAGTAATGCCAAATCCTACAGACCGGGTAAGGATTATAGAAGAACCTGGCAGGGGGGACAAGCAGCCCTGGCAAAACTAAACAAGCAGAAAGCCACGGCCACGACTTCCAAGAACGCTAAGAGCTTTTGATGGTCTGTCCGTCCGAACGTGTCCCGTGGGGGGAAGGCTTCAGGCTTTCTGGCACGTTTGGGCGGACCACTGTCGAAACCAGTGGGTGGTGAAGACTATTCGCCACGGACACAAGTGGACTTTCAAACAGGAACCTCCGGACTCCCACTTCATCCCGACAAGGTTACCAGTTACAGCCATGAAACAGAAGATTTTGGAAGAGTACATACAGGATCTACTCACGAAGAAAGCGGTTTGCGTTGTACCAACCCAAGAGAGAGGAACAGGGATATATTCCCCATTGTTTTTTGTGACAAAAAAGACGGGAGATTTAAGACCAGTACTGGATTTAAGAGCGTTAAACCAACTAATAGACCTTCCCAGGTTCAAGATGGAATGCCTCCAATCCATAATATTAGCGACCAGAGTCTCCGACTGGATGCTGTCGGTAGACCTAGAAGATGCTTATTTGCATGTGCCAGTACACAGGGATTACCAACGTTTTTTACGCTTTGCAATCGGGGAGGTACATCTCCAATTCAGGTGCCTTCCTTTTGGGATAAGTACAGCACCCAGGACATTCACAAAAATTCTGGTACAGATAGTGTCTCTTCTACGTCTGAGAGGTCTGAGATTACATCATTATCTCGACGATATTATTCTTCTAGCACAAGATCAACAGACAATTCTAGATCAAAGAGACCTTCTGTTAGAGATGCTTCAACATTTCGGATGGAAGATAAGTTGGCGGAAGAGTCAGCTATCCCCCACACAAGACATGATTTTCTTAGGAGCCAGATTCCTGACCACACTGAACGCGATCAGACTACCAGAGGAGAAGGCGAACAACATTCTCAGAAAGATTCAACATACAAAGGATGCATCTTATCTACAAGCTCGTCAGTGCCTAAGTTTAATAGGGACGCTAACATCAACAATTCCCATGATCAAGTGGGCCCAATGGCATACCAGAACTTTCCAATGGGGTTTCCTTACACAGTGGCGGAAGAAGGAGTTGCATCAACCAATTTATCTAGATATTACGATGAAGAACAGCTTAACGTGGTGGCAGAATACGAACAACCTGTACAGACATCAGCAGATTCAGACTCAGAAGGAAATATTAATTACAACCGACGCAAGTTCAGGGGGCTGGGGAGCCTACTTAGGGAATCAAGTTGCACAGGGGAGGTGGTCCCAGACAATATCGAAGGAACCAGCAAATCTATTAGAGCTAAGAGCGATCTTACAGGCCCTGGAACATTTCCAGAAGCTGATAACGGGGAATCCAGTCCTAATTAGAAGCGACAACAGAACGGCAGTTGCTTACACGAACAAACAGGGAGGTACGAGGAGCTTACGTCTTCTTCAGCAAACGGCACCAATAATGCAATTTGCGGAGAGGTATCTATCCAGCTTGAGAGCAGTATATATACCAGGCCAGTCCAATGTGAAGGCGGACTACCTCAGTCGACACCACCTGGACAACAAGGAATGGTCCCTACATCCGGACATTTTCAGAACGATTTGCAGCAAGTGGGGTTCACCAGATCTGGACCTGATGGCAACAAGACAAAATACGAAGTGCACACGCTTCATATCCAGAACATACTGTCCTCAGGCGGAGGGAACAGATGTGCTGACGGCACACTGGAACTGCACTCTAGGGTACATATTCCCTCCAACACCAATGATAAGCAGAGTAATGAGGAGGTTAGCGCAAGAGAGGATCACGGTAATAGCCATATTACCTTTCTGGAGCCATCGACCGTGGTTTCCACTAGTGTGGGATCTGAAAATAGCAACACCATGGAAACTCCCGGAAATTCCTCAGCTATTATCGCAGGGTCCCATTTGTCACCCGGAGATACAACGACTACATTTGACGGCATGGCTTTTGAGGGGGAGAGGCTGAAAGCAGCAGGTTGTACTGAGGAGGTTATCAACACAATCCTAAAATCTCGCAAACCATCCACGAACAGAACATATCACCGTATTTGGGGAAAGTTTATCCAGTATGCAACAGAAAAGGGGTTCAGTCCCTCATAGCCAAGCACTAGTAGCATTTTAGCGTTCCTTCAGACAGGACTCGAAAAGGACTTAAGTTACTCAGCTCTAAAAGTGCAGGTGACAGCCCTTTCTGCTCTGACTAATGTCAGATGGGCGTTTGATCCCTTAGTTATCCAGTTCCTTAGAGGTGTGATGAAGATCAAGCCTCCAAGAAGAAGTCTATTTCCAAAATGGGATTTACCCATCGTCCTAGAAGCATTAAAGGGACCTCCATTTGAACCTTTAGACAGTTGCACACTGTGGAATTTAACCATCAAGACAGCATTCCTGACAGCGGTCTCCTCCGCTAGGAGAGTTTCGGAGTTGCAGGCAATGGGCATAAAAGAACCATACTTGTCTTTTTTTCCAGACAGGGTAGTCATTAGACCCATGCAGCATTTCATTCCCAAGGTGGCTACCCTGTATCACTTTAACCAGGACTGGACTCTGCCCACCTTCCAGGAGGAAAGCACACAACTACCACATACATTGGATGTAGGTAGAATGCTCAGGAAATACTTAGATATGACGTCTACAATCAGGAAGACGGATAGATTCTTTATTATCCCAACAGGTTACAGAAAAGGGGAACCGGCATCATCCAGGACAATATCGTCATGGATAGTAAAAGCCATTCATACTGCATATACGATAACCAATCTGGAACCTCCTACTAACCTCAGAGCACACTCCACAAGATCCATTTCGACATCTTGAGCAGCATATGCCAACATTTCAGCCGACCAGATATGTCAAGCAGCAAACTGGAAGACTATACACACTTTTATGCAGCACTATAGGGTAGATCCTGCTGTAAACTCAACTGTAAATTTCGGAAAGACGGTTTTGTCTGTTCAAATGTAAATGATTTACTTTATTGTTGTCTCTGCCTATCTGTTGAACTATTAAAATTTGAGTTGGGTGCACTTGCAGACCGTCTCCCGCCCAATTATTAATATGTTGAGTATAACTAGTTAGATCCCATAGGTGCTGCCATGGAGGCATAAGGAAAACGGAAAATTGTATACTTACCTTCAGTAATTTTCCTTTCCTGATGCATCCATGGCAGCACATAGGACCCACCCGGGTCTCAGCAAGTCCGAAAGTATAGACAGGGTGGAGCTAGCCTACCTTTAATTTATACTAGATACCTGTCCTATGGGGCTAGGGGGCGGAGCCACTACCCATAGGTGCTGCCATGGATGCATCAGGAAAGGAAAATTACCGAAGGTAAGTATACAATTTTCCGTTATATCATTGTTCTTGCTGAGCTCCTCACTATATCTATGGCAGCTTCGCCTATGAAATCGGCCGTTAAATTGAATTTCTGCAATGAGTTAATAAGTGTTTCCTTATCCGTGTCTGCCTGTATGGCCGTCTGTAAATTTTCAGTCCAGGCTTTTACTGCTCTGCTTACTGATGTCAGCGCTATTGCTGGCTTTAGGGCTCCACCGGTTACTGCATAAACTTTCTTTAGGTCATTGTCCATCTTCCTGTCGTTCGGATCCTTGAAGGAAACTGCATCTTCGGTTGGCAAGGTGACGTGTTCTGCTAGTCTCATCAATGAGACATCCAAAGTTTTTACTTTTTCAACAGGTAACGGATATAGTTTATTTAGGCGATTGCTCATACTGGGCTTCTTATCCACCTTACTCCATTCTTCCTGAATGATTTCGCCAATCTCTTCCATGAAAGGAAAAAATGTGCTGCTTTTCTTTAGATGTTTGTAATATGTCTTTTTCTGTTTGGAATCCGGACTCTCCTCCTCCTCCTCCCATTCTATGGCCTGCCTTACTGCCTTGACGTAGGGTTCCACTAGTGTGAAATCAAATCCTGTCAGTCCCTCTTCATCTTCGGAACCTTCTGGTTGTGATGTTGGAGGAGCAGGTCCCATATGTGTCGTCTGGGCTGTATTAGCTAAATAATCTGCCATGGAGTCTTGTACTGCCTTATTGATTAGCTCTGATACCTCCATAGGCTGCTGCTGTTCTGACGGCATTTGTGAAAAGCATTTCTGACATACTAATTTTCCTGGAAGAGGGGTCCTTCCACATGCCCAGCAGTGTCTTGAAGATCTGTGATGATGATATCGATGTCGTTCATAGTCTCGTGGAGATCTGCTTCTTGATCTGTACTCATAATAGTATGACTGTGCTCTTTCCGGTGATCTAGGCTTCCTATAATAAGCTTGATAGTCGAGTTCCTTATTGTGTCTTCTGGGGCTGTCAGGGGACAAGGCCTTTTAGCTTCTGCACTCTTTTGCCTACCTAGTATACATATACATGCTCACCTAGTGCACCCTACCTTTCTAAATACTGTTGGTCTGTCATATGTGCATTTGGGTCTCCCGCCTCCTCAACTTGTGAGGTAGCCTCCTCTCTTTCCTCCTCCATCTGCAACATAGAACACGAGTATAAGAGATCTGCTAACCTCTGCCTAGCCTCTACTGCGCGTGGTAAACCCTACCAAAAGGAATATTACCTTGCTCTGCCGCCGGCTCTGCACACTACGTCCAGCACACTCCGCTGCCAGCTGTGTGAATGTAGACAGCCTGAGCCGACTCCTGTCCCGCTATGTGTTCAGCCGCTCCTCCCTCTGGGCGTCTCTGCTCCGTCCGCTCTACACCAATGGGGACAGCGTGGAAGTGACGTAACCGGAAGAGGCACCACCGAGCCGAACGATGGAACGCATAGGAACCATCGTTCAGCGTAATGGAGGGAGAGCCGGAAGGAGGAAGAGAGAGGGTGGAACGCACGCCGCGTTTGCCGACCCGCACAAGCCACGGAATGTTAGTCCTTAGGTAAATAAAAGAATATTCGGCATGCCGCTAGAAAAAAGCCTTTAGCTTTTTGTCCTGACAGCCCCATTAGTTTGAGCAGTCATGCCAGATGGCCCCCTAAGCAGGGCCGGATTTGTACTCTTTACCGCCCTAGGCCACTGTCAGCAGCTGCCCCCTTAAGTAGTGGTAGCGAGACGACCCCCCCCTTCCCTCCAGTATAGGTTGCCAGATGACCCCTCCCCTCTAGTATAGTTAGCCTGATGACCCCCCCAGTATAGGTAGCTGAATGACTGCTACCCCCTTTTCCTCCAGTATAGGTAGCCAGATGACCCCTCCCCTCTAGTATAGTTAGCCTGATGACCCCCCCCAGTACAGGTAGCTGGATGACCCCTACCCCCTTTTCCTCCAGTATAGGTATCCAGATGACTCCCTTAAGCCCTCCTTTTAACACTCCCCACCTCCTTTCAGTATAGGTAGCCAGCCGCCTTCACACCGCAGCAGCCATCAGTGTCATTCATTTCTCTACTCGTCTCCAGTGCAGAAGCTTCCTCTTCCTTTCCCTCTCCAATGCTGCCCAAGTCCATAGACGGCCACAATGTAAACGGCACAGAGAGCAAGGTAGCCGCTGCACAGGCAGCTAGCAGCAGAGTACCAAGGTCAGGCGTTCGCCTGCTCTCCCTGCATTGCAGCATTTGCAAGCTTGCAAATGCTGCACCAGTTTATACTGCTGCTTTGGTGCCCTTGCTCCTGTGGTGCCCTAGGCCATGGCCTAAATACGGCCCTGCCCCTGAGACCAATAGAATGGGGGCCCAGCCACGGGTGGACCTTTGGAACACACAGGGCCTCCCCAGGAGAGGCTGAACCTGGGAAAAAAGAACCATCTTACAATGGCCGGCCGGGTGCACTGCAGTTACTTCTGTCCGAGGTGAGGACGAAAAACATAGACAGGTAGCAGGGGGGGGTGGCTTCAACTTATCTAGTTACCTGTCCTATGGGGTGAGTGGGCGGAGCAACTAACCCGTAGGTGCTGCCATGTAGGCATTAGGAAAAGATAACTCTCTTATTGTGTGGAGGTAAGTTTTCTCTTGCCTTATCTCCAGCATGATCTTAGTGAATTGAGGCCAATCACCCTCACGGTCTATCTTACTCTGTTAGTATAGGCTGCAATTCCCTATACAAAATCTTACTAATATTATAAATGTGAAAGTTTGGATGTTTGTTAATCACGCAACAATGGCTGAATGGATTTGAATGAAATTTGGCACACACATAGTACATTACCTGGAACAACATATAGAATACTTTTTATCCCCATAATCAAAAAGTGGGCAGAGACAAATACAAATTTCACTGGCAAAATGTAAGCTGCATCCATACTTATACCGGTAGTGGTAGGATTCTCAAACTTTGCACAGTTGGTCACTGGGTG
This sequence comes from Hyperolius riggenbachi, assembly GCF_040937935.1. Taxonomy (NCBI): domain Eukaryota; kingdom Metazoa; phylum Chordata; class Amphibia; order Anura; family Hyperoliidae; genus Hyperolius; species Hyperolius riggenbachi. The sequence continues at coordinate 282,820,000 of NC_090647.1, forward strand.
ACTGGGATTAATATTCAGAAAAGTGGGTGGAGCCTACAAAAGCCAAGCAAAATTCACCTATTGATTTTCAAGGGGAATATTTATTTGCTGCCATTCTTGCACGGTTAATGGCACAAGCCTCAAACCTGGTACAGTTGGTCATTGGGTGACTGGGGTTCAAATTCAGAAAAGGGGGTGGAACCACAAACAGCCAATCAGATTTGTTTCATTTCAATGCAAATTATTGATACTAAAGACTGCAAAGCTCACAAACTTAGTCATTAAGTGTTAGGGTTAGAAAAAGTGGGTGCAGCCAACACCAGCCAAATACATACCTGAGCAATGCCGGGCCATCAGCTAGTGTATAACGGAAAATTGTATACTCACCTAACAGTAATTTTCCTTTCCATGTGCATCCATGACAGCATACATATGGGTTAAGCACCAGCCCTACCAATTAACAGGACCTTAGCTATAAAAGAAAGTGACCCCTAGCGAACAGCATTCTCATTGACTAGCCGAACCGGAGAACAGCAAAAAGTCAACAAAAGGAAAGGGAGGGAAATCCCTATGCTGCCATGGATGCACATGGAAAGGAAAATTACTGTTAGGCGAGTATACAATTTGCCGTTTTCCATATGCCTCCATGGCAGTATACATATGGGATTTAACTAGCAGAAAAAAGTAAGGGTGGGACAAGACTTGCTGACCAAAAATAATTTCAATTAAGGCTTTAACAGATTCAGAAATAACTTTCTTTCTAAATGAAACTGAAGCGGAGGCTGCTGGATTTACTCTGAAATGGGCAATGAAAGTATGGACAGAGGACCAGTTGGCAGCCTGGTGAATCTTTGCCCGGATAGCAAAGGTGGCACAGAGGACAGCTGTGCTCTGAGAAGAGTGCACTGTGATGCCACCTAGAGGGACAAGGTCAAAAACCCTGATAATAGGCTAGCCTTAATAAGAGGCTTTGTTGATTCATTTGAGCCATGAAGAGATCTTTTAAGTTTGATGTTAGCTGGCTCTTTCTCAGACCTGATGGAATTATGAAGAGCTGTTCTGATTTCCTGAAGCTCCCTTGTTACATTCACATAGGCTCTAAGTGTTCTTGCAACATCTAGAACATGCAAATCAGATGAATTTGTCTCCATAAAAGATGGCACTGTCCGATCCCCTAGATCAGGGGTGCCCACACTTTTTCGGCTTGCGAGCTACTTTAAAATTTGCCGAGGCCAGGAGATCAACCAACGTCTAAGCACGCCCCCCCCCCCCCCCCGCGTAGGTTAGCCAGGTATATGTGCCTGCAGCATAGGTTACGTGCCCTCAGTATAGGTTAGCCAGGTATATGGGCCCCCAGTGTAGGTTAGCCAGGTACGTGGGCCCTCAGTGTAGGTTAGCCAGGTATATGGGCTCTCAGTGTAGGTTAGCCAGGCATATGGGCCCTCAGTGTAGGTTAGCCAGGTATATGGGCCCTCAGTGTAGGTTAGCCAGGTATATGGGCCCCCAGTGTAGGTTAGCCAGGTATATGGGCCCTCAGTGTAGGTTAGCCAGGTATATGGGCCCTCAGTGTAGGTTAGCCAGGTATATGGGCCCTCAGTGTAGGTTAGCCAGGTATATGGGCCCTCAGTGTAGGTTAGCCAGGTATATGGGCCCCCAGTGTAGGTTAGCCAGGTATATGGGCCCCCAGTGTAGGTTAGCCAGGTATATGGGCCCCCAGTGTAGGTTAGCCAGGTATATGGGCCCCCAGTGTAGGTTAGCCAGGTATATGGGCCCTCAGTGTAGGTTAGCCAGGTATATGGGCCCCCAGTGTAGGTTAGCCAGGTATATGGGCCCCCAGTGTAGTTAGCCGGGTGTATGGGCCCTCAGTGTAGTTAGCCAGGTGTATGGGCCCTCAGTGTAGTTAGCCGGGTGTATGGGCCCTCAGTGTAGTTAGCCGGGTGTATGGGCCCTCAGTGTAGTTAGCCGGGTGTATGGGCCCTCAGTGTAGTTAGCCGGGTGTATGGGCCGGCAGTGTAGGCTAGCCAGGTATATGTACCTGCAGGCAGTCAGAGGAGAAGAGGCGGCGAGGAGAGACTCTGGCAGGCCAATGGGATGCAGGGGAGAAGCGGCGGCGAAGAGAGGCGGCGCGGCCGCTACGTCATGGCTGGGGGCGGCGCCGGGTACGTTACAAGCACGCACGTTGCAGGCTACCTGTTGCCGCCCCCAGCCATGACGTAGCGGCCGGGGCGCCTCTCTCCTCCCTCTCTCCTCGCATGCATCCTTATTGACCAGCAGCTAAACACGAGCTGCGGGCCGCAACAAATTTTACGAGACGCGGCCGAGAGGCCGCGATCTACCAAGAAGGCGGTCGCGATCTACCGGTAGATCGCGATCGACCTATTGGGCAGCCCTGCCCTAGATCCTGGAGCTCGGAAACTCTTCTGTCCGATGAGATAGCGACTAGAGGGATAGTTCTTCAGCTGAACACAGCAGGAGAGGCTGAACTATGCACCACTAACCTGTGCAACTGCAGACAGCAGACAGGAAGAAAAAAAAGGTGAGAAGATCACACTGTGCTCTGCAATCGTATTTAAGTCATGCAGAGCAGCCATAAAGGGGGGAAAAGACAGGGGCGTAGCAATAGGGGGTGCAGCGGTAGCGACCGCATCGGGGCCCTTGGGCCAGAGGGGCCCCAAAGGGCCCTCCCTCAACTACAGTATTAGCTCTCTATTGGTCCTGTGCTCATAATAATCACTTCTATATATACATTGAGTAGTGGTAAACATTAACAAGCTCTTCTCCATCCCCTTCTTGCACCTCTGACACTGTAGTTGCCATTGGCAGGTTTTGGTGCGCCGTATCAATTGTTATGTATAGAGTGCCTGGGGGGCCCCATTGTAAAACTTGCATCGGGGCCCACAGCTCCTTAGCTACGCCACTGGGAAAAGATCATTTAGATAAAGCTCCCACCATCACCCCAGATATAGGGTCCCTGAATAATTTGACATTTAGTTATGACAACAGGGCTGCGACCAGGAGAGGCTGAACCTGGCCGGAACGCCGCAGGAATGTCTGCGACGTAAGAGTAAAATAAAAATAAATAGCGATGAAACACTAAGGAACCTGTTCGGAGGTGAGGACAAAAATGAGAATTCTGCTCGCTAGGGGTCACTTTCTTTTATAGCTAAGGTCCTGTTAATTGGTAGGGGTGGGGCTTAACCCATATGTATGCTGCCATGGAGGCATATGGAAATTGAAACCGAAACTGCCCTACTTAAAGTAACAAACGACCTGGTGACTGCTAAATCTAAAGGCCTCTACTCTATTCTTATCCTTCTAGACTCTTCCACTTTTGACACAGTGCACCACCCCCTACTTCTCCAAATCCACTCATCCATGGGCATTCAGGGTCTTGCTCTTTCCTGGCTTTCCTCGTTCCTTTCAGATAGGACCTTCAGAGTTGCCTACTCCGGCACCACCTCCTCTCCACGTCCCCTCACTGTTGGATTTCCCTAAGGCTCAGTCCTCGGACCACTCCTTTTCCCCATCTACACATATGGTCTTGGTCAACTCATCAGCTCCTTTTCAGCAAGGCTTGCTGTACAGAGGCGCCAGAGTTGGATAAAAACGTTTAAAAACCGTCTAAAAGAGGGGGATGTTCAGGTGGACTTACCTCCCTCAAAAATATAAAACTCAATTGAGTCACAATATATCAATACAAAAATATTTTATTGAACTCCACTTAGTGCAACGCGTTTCGCAGGTGTGGTCCTGCTTCATCAGGCAAACAGGAGTATAACTCAATGGGTCTAGATGCAGAAGTGAGCGCCTCTGTGCCACTCTCACTTCTGCATCTAGACCCATTGAGTTATACTCCTGTTTGCCTGATGTAGCAGGACCACACCTGCGAAACGCGTTGCACTAAGTGGAGTTCAATAAAATATTTTTGTATTGATATATTGTGACTCAATTGAGTTTTATATTTTTGAGGGAGGTAAGTCCACCTGAACATCCCCCTCTTTTAGACGTTTTTTAAACATTTTTATTCTACTCTGGCACCTCTGCACACCAAGCCTTGCTGAAATCTTGAGTCCACCCTCGGTGGAGGGGTGCTACCCCGTTTCCTATCTACAGAGAGCGACATCTTAAAAACCTGAGTGGGGTCAGGTTCTAATACTCCCCACCTGCACTTGAAATGGTTGCCTATGGGTAACCCATGTTTGTGAGTATATCTAAATATTTTGCTTTTAACCACAACCAACTTAACAATACTACACCATATCGGGCTCTCGATTTCTCTTTGTTCTTTCAAGCATCATCAGCTCCTTTGGTTTCCAATATCACCTATACGCTGACGATACCCAGATCTACATTTCAGCACCTGACTTGGACACCCTAACAGCTTGTGTCCCGGACTGTCTCAATGCAATCGCCTCTTTCATGTCCTCCCGTTTCCTAAAACTAAATATGGACAAGACAGAACAGTATAGTATAGTAGTCTTCCCACCTCACAACTCAATGCCCCTGCCAGACTTCACTATTTCTGTTGATGGCACTTCCATATCGCCTGTCCCCCAGGCTCGCTGTCTAGGTGTAATTTTGGACTCAAGTCTCACAGCCAAACCACACATTGCCAAACTATCCTCCTCGTCGCCTCAACCTAAAAAACATCTCCCGCATCCGCCCTTTTCTAACACAGGACACTACCAAACTTCTGGTGCACGCCCTGATTATTTCCCGACTAGACTATTGAAACTCTCTGCTCTGCAGCCTCCCTACCAACCATTTAGACCCACTACAGTCTATCATGAACTCTGCTGCACAACTCATCCACCTCTCCTCCTACTTCTCCAGCCCAATTCCCCTCTGTCAGTCCCTTCACTGGCTGCCAGTCACACAAAGCATACAATTTTAAAATTCTTACTCTCGCCTACAAAGCCCTCCACAACATAGCTCCTTCCTATCTAAATCAACTTATCTCCAGATACCATCCTACACACAATCTCCGCTCTGCTAACGATATCCTTCCGTCTTCTTCCCTGATCACCTCTTTCCACTCCCAAGACTTCTCTCGATCCTCTCCCCTCCTCTGGAACACTCTCCCTCAACACATCCGCCACTCGCCCACACTATTTTAAGGTGCAATCTGAAAGCTCACCTCTTCAGGCAAGCATACTCTCCTACCTAGGACCCTGCACATTAACCACCATTTCTACCACTCCACACACAGCTTCCCTTTACCTACTGTCCTATACCTTAAATGTTTAGACTGTAAGGCCTTGTGGCCAGGGCTCTCTTCCCCTTTTGTCTCACAATGCTGTGTATTGGATGTACATACCTCCCACTTTTTGTAACAACATATAGTTAATTTGTTCACTGTATTAGCTGTTATACCCCATTTTCTTGTATCAAATGTTGTATTGCATACATGTATTGTTATACCTTGTATGCTATTGTACAATGCCACGGAAGATGCTGGCGCTATATAAATCAAAATAAATAATACACACACATACACACACGCGCGGTGGGGGGGGGGGGCACTCACTAGAGGGTCTCTAAATTTTTTGGGCCACGCAGAATATATACAGTATCTCCAATCAGATTTCATTGCTTGATAAACTGCTTCCATTCTAACATCGATGCCAGGAATCCCAAAGCTCACAAACATGGTCATTGAGTGACAGTGTGCCAAGGTTAGTGTTAGGATTCCTCCTTTGACGTGTTCTGTCCATTGCAGGTGGAGCCGCAAATGGACAGTTCTGGTTTGTCAGTCTGCATTCGGTTGTGCATTCGCCGTGAGTCACTTTGTCATTTGCAATTGCTCTGCAGTTCTGGACAGCTCAGAATACTGTCATTATTCCACTAATGGTTTGTTGCAGCTGAGCTGCAGCCAGATAGCCCTGGATTTCCTGCATGCATTTGTTATGATGGTCTTTCAGCTAGCAAATGGTAGTCAAGCCAGCTCAGGATTGAGCGATTACCATTCAGCTGTGTGGAGATTTGCATGCTGGCATCCATTGGCTGATGCCAGCATAAAAGCCTGCTTCTCCTGTTAGACTGCGGCACGTCAGTTTCAGCTCTGTCTAGGGTGTTACTATACAATACAATAACATTTCTATAGCGCTTTTCTCCCGTAGGACTCAAAGCGCTTAGGCTCTCTCAGATTCAGTAATTGGCAGTTGGATGAAGTATTCACACAACAAAATTTATATTTCTGCAAATGCCAAACTGAACAGGTGAGTTTTCAGTCTGGATTTAACCACTTCCCGACCGCCCACTACACAGGGGCGGCGGGGAAGTGGAGCCCTTCAGGACGGCCTCACCCACAGAGGCGGCGGTCCATTTAAGGGCATGGGCGGAGCGATCGCGTCATCCGTGACGCGATACTCCGCCGGCGCCTGTCACCGTTCGCTCGCCGCAACATCCCGCCGGCTATACGGAAGCGCCGGCGGGATGTTAACCCCGCGATCGCCGCATACAAAGTGTATAATACACTTTGTAATGTTTACAAAGTGTATTATACAGGCTGCCTCCTGCCCTGGTGGTCCCAGTGTCCGAGGGACCACCAGGGCAGGCTGCAGCCACCCTAGTCTGCACCCAAGCACACTGATTTCTCCCCCCCCCTGCCCCAGATCGCCCACAGCACCCATCAGACCCCCCCCCCCCCTGCCCACCCCCCAGACCCCTGTTTGCACCCAATCACCCCCCTAATCACCCATCAATCACTCCCTGTCACTATCTGTCAACGCTATTTTTTTTTTATCCCCCCCCCTGCTCCCTGCCCCCTCCTGATCACCCCCCACCCCTCAGATTCTCCCCAGACCCCCCCCCAGACCACCCCCCCCTGTTTACTGTATGCATCTATCCCCCTGATCACCTGTCAATCACCTGTCAATCACCCGTCAATCACCCATCAATCACCCGTCAATCACCCCCTGTCACTGCCACCCATCAATCAGCCCCTAACCTGCCCCTTGCGGGCAATCTGATCACCCCCCCACACCAATAGATCGCCCACAGATCCGACATCAGATCACCTCCCAAATCCATTGTTTACATCTATTCTCTCCTCTAAACACCCACTAATTACCCATCAATCACCCATCAATCACCCCCTATCACCACCTGTCACTTTTACCTATCAGATCAGACCCTAATCTGCCCCTTGCGGGCACCCAATCACCCGCCCACACGCTCAGATTGCCCTCTGACCCCCCCCCTTATCAATTCACCAGTGCATTAATTACATCTGTTCTTCCCTGTAATAACCCACTGATCACCTGTCAATCACCTGCCAATCACCTATCACCCATCAATCACCCCCTGTCACCCCCTGTCACTGCCACCCATCAATCAGCCCCTAACCTGCCCCTTGTGGGCAATCTGATCACCCACCCACACCATTAGATCGCCCGCAAACCCGCCGGGATTACCTCCCAAATGTATCGTTTACATCTGTTATCTTCTCTAAACACCCACTAATTACCCATCAATCACCCCCTATCACCACCTGTCACTGTTACCTATCAGATCAGACCCTAATCTGCCCCTTGCGGGCACCCAATCACCCGCCCACACGCTCAGATTGCCCTCAGACCCCCCCCCCCCTTATCAATTCGCCAGTGCATTAATTACATCTGTCCTTCCCTGTAATAACCCACTGATCACCTGTCAATCACCTGCCAATCACCTATCACCCATCAATCACCCCCTGTCCCTGCCACCCATCAATCAGCCCCTAACCTGCCCCTTGCGGGCAATCTGATCACCCACCCACACCAATAGATCGCCCGCAGATCCGACATCAGATCACCACCCAAGCGCAGTGTTTCCATCTATTCTCTCCTCTAAACACCCACTAATTACCCATCAATCACTCCCTATCACCACCTGTCACTGTTACCTATCAGATCAGACCCTAATCTGCCCCTTGCGGGCACCCAATCGCCCGCCTACACGCTCAGATTGCCCTCAGACCCCCCCTTATCAATTCGCCAGTGCAATATTTACATCTGTTCTCCCCTGTAATAACCCACTGATTACCTGTCAATCACCTATCAATCACCCATCAATCACCCCCTGTCACTGCCACCCATCAATCACCCCCTGTCACTGCCACCCATCAATCACCCGCTGTCACTGCCACCCATCAATCAGCCCCTAACCTGCCCCTTGCGGGCAAACTGATCACCCACCCACACCAATAGATCGCCCGCAGATCCGACATCAGATCACCACCCAAGCGCAGTGTTTCCATCTATTCTCTACCCTAAACACCCACTAATTACCCATCAATCACCCCCTGTCACTGCTACCTATCAGATTAGACCCCTATCTGCCCCTAGGGCACTCAATCACCCGCCCACACCCTCAGAATGCCCTCAGACCCCAGCCCTGATCACCTCGCCAGTGCATTGCTTGCATCTATTCCCCCCTCTAATCACCTCCTGTCACCCCCTAGCACACCTACCCATCAGATCAGGCCCCAATTTGCCCCGTGTGGGCTCCTGATCACTCGGCCAAACCCTCAGACCCCCTTCCGATCACCTCCCCAGTGCATGGATTGCATCTATTTTCCCCTCTAACCACCCCCTGAGACACCCATCAATCACCTCCTGTCACCCCCCTAGCACTCCTATCCATCAGATCAGGCCCAATACAACCTGTCATCTAAAAGGCCACCCTGCTAATGACCGGTTCCACAAAATTCGCCCCCTCATAGACCACCTGTCATCAAAATTTGCAGATGCTTATACCCCTGAACAGTCATTTTGAGACATTTGGTTTCCAGACTACTCACGGTTTTGGGCCTGTAAAATGCCAGGGCGGTATAGGAACCCCACAAGTGACCCCATTTTAGAAAAAAAAGACACCCCAAGGTATTATGTTAGGTGTATGACGAGTTCATAGAAGATTTTATTTTTTGTCAAAAGTTAGCGGAAATTAATTTTTATTGGTTTTTTTTCACAAAGTGTCATTTTTCACTAACTTGTGACAAAAAATAAAATCTTCTATGAACTCGCCATACACCTAACGGAATACCTTGGGGTGTCTTCTTTCTAAAATGGGGTCACTTGTGGGGTTCCTATACTGCCCTGGCATTTTAGGGGCCCTAAACCGCGAGGAGTAGTCTAGAAAACAAATGCTTCAAAATGACCTGTGAATAGGACGTTGGGCCCCTTAGCGCACCTAGGCTGCAAAAAAGTGTCACACATGTGGTACCGCCGTACTCAGGAAAAGTAGTATAATGTGTTTTGGGGTGTATTTTTACACATACCCATGCTGGGTGGGAGAAATTTCTATGTAAATGGACAATTGTGTGTAAAAAAATCAAACAATTGTCATTTACAGAGATATTTCTCCCACTTAGCATGGGTATGTGTAAAAATACACCCCAAAACGCATTATACTACTTCTCCTGAGTACAGCGGTACCACATGTGTGGCACTTTTTTACACCCTAAGTACGCTAAGGGGCCCAAAGTCCAATGAGTACCTTTAGGATTTCACAGGTCATTTTGCGACATTTGGTTTCAAGACTACTCCTCACGGTTTAGGGCCCCTAAAATGCCAGGGCAGTATAGGAACCCCACAAATGACCCCATTCTAGAAAGAAGACACCCAAAGGTATTCCGTACGGAGTATGGTGAGTTCATAGAAGATTTTATTTTTTGTCACAAGTTAGCGGAAAATGACACTTTGTGAAAAAAAACTATTAAAATCAATTTCCGCTAACTTGTGACAAAAAAATAAAAACTTCTATGAACTCACCATACTCCTAACGGAATACCTTGGGGTGTCTTCTTTCTAAAATGGGGTCATTAGTGGGGTGCCTATACTGCCCTGGCATTTTAGGGGCCCTAAACCGTGAGGAGTAGTCTTGAAACAAAAATGACCTGTGAAATCCTAAAGGTACTCATTGGACTTTGGGCCCCTTAGTGCAGTTAGGGTGCAAAAAAGTGCCACACATGTGGTATCGCCGTACTCGGGAGAAGTAGTACAATGTGTTTTGGGGTGTATTTTTACACATACCCATGCTGGGTGGGAGAAATACCTCTGTAAATGACAATCTTTTGATTTTTTTACACACAATTGTCCATTTACAGAGGTATTTCTCCCACCCAGCATGGGTATGTGTAAAAATACACCCCAAAACACATTGTACTACTTCTCCCGAGTATGGCGATACCACATGTGTGGCACTTTTTTGCACCCTAACTGCGCTAAAGGGCCCAAAGTCCAATGAGTACCTTTAGGATTTCACAGGTCATTTTGCGACATTTGGTTTCAAGACTACTCCTCACGGTTTAGGGCCCCTAAAATGCCAGGGCAGTATAGGAACCCCACAAATGACCCCATTTTAGAAAGAAGACACCCCAAGGTATTCCGTTAGGAGTATGGTGAGTTCATAGAAGATTTTATTTTTTGTCAAAAGTTAGCGGAAATTGATTTTAATTGTGTTTTTTCACAAAGTGTCATTTTCCGCTAACTTGTGACAAAAAATAAAATCTTCTATGAACTCGCCATACTCCTAACGGAATACCTTGGGGTGTCTTCTTTCTAAAATGGGGTCATTTGTGGGGTTCCTATACTGCCCTGGCATTTTAGGGGCCCTAAACCGTGAGGAGTAGTCTTGAAACGAAATTTCTCAAAATGACCTGTGAAATCCTAAAGGTACTCATTGGACTTTGGGCCCTTTAGCGCAGTTAGGGTGCAAAAAAGGGCCACACATGTGGTATCGCCGTACTCAGGAGAAGTAGTATAATGTGTTTTGTGGTGTATTTTTACACATACCCATGCTGAGTGGGAGAAAGACCTCTGTAAATGGACAATTGTGTGTAAAAAAAATTAACAAATTGTCCATTTACAGAGATATTTCTCCCACCTAGCATGGGTATGTGTAAAAATACACCCCAAAACACATTATACTACTTCTCCTGAGTACGGCAATACCACATGTGTGGCACTTTTTTGCAGCCTAACTGCGCTAAGGGGTCCAAAGTCCAATGAGCACCTTTAGGCTTTACAGGGGTGCTTACAATTTAGCACCCCCCAAAATGTCAGGACAGTAAACACACCCCACAAATGATCCCATTTTGGAAAGTAGACCCTTCAAGGTATTCAGAGAGGGGCATGGTGAGTCCGTGGCAGATTTCATTTTTTTTTGTCGCAAGTTAGAAGAAATGGAAACTTTTTTTTTTTTTTTTTTTTTCTCACAAAGTGTCATTTTCCGCTTACTTGTGACAAAAAAATAATATCTTCTATGAACTCACTATGCCTCTCAGTGAATACTTTGGGATGTCTTCTTTCCAAAATGGGGTCATTTGGGGGGTATTTATACTATCCTGGAATTCTAGCCCCTCATGAAACATGACAGGGGGTCAGAAAAGTCAGAGATGCTTGAAAATGGGAAAATTCACTTTTTGCACCATAGTTTGTAAACGCTATAACTTTTACCCAAACCAATAAATATACACTGAATGGTTTTTTTTTTATCAAAAACATGTTTGTCCACATTTTTCGCGCTGCATGTATACAGAAATTTTACTTTATTTGAAAACTGTCAGCACAGAAAGTTAAAAAAAAATCTTTTTGCCAAAATTCATGTCTTTTTTGCTGAATATAATAAAAAGTAAAAATCGCAGGAGCAATCAAATAGCACCAAAAGAAAGCTTTATTAGTGACAAGAAAAGGAGCCAAAATTCATTTAGGTGGTAGGTTGTATGAGCGAGCAATAAACCGTGAAAGCTGCAGTGGTCTGAATGGAAAAAAAGTGGCCGGTCCTTAAGGGGGGGTAAAGCCCTAGGTCCTCAAGTGGTTAAACACGTCCAGGGATGGAGCTGTCCTGATCTGTTGAGGTAAGGAGTTCCAAAACGTAGGGGCAGCATGACAGAAGGCTCTGGGACCAAAAGTTTCCAAGTGGACTCTGGGGTGGGGGGGGGGGGGAGATGAGGTGCTTGATCTTTGCAATGTTCTTAAGGTGAAAATAGGATGATTTCACCACAGCAGAGATATGAGTTCTTGTCCCTTGTTATTGTAAAATATATTCCTTGTCTTAGTTCAGTTATCCTGTGGAGCTACGTTATATATTTCCCACGGGGACAGATATACGTACTCCTAGTAAAGAGGTTTTGTATTCCTTAGCCTTGTTCTGTGTATTGCTCCAGTTCCTAGCCAGTTTCTTTGCTTATGTTATATATCGGGTAATCACCGATATATACATGTTAGTCGTTTGTAGTTTCATTGAAAGCTGTAAATTGTAATACGCTAGGAAATCATATCTATTGTATATTTGTCTATGCTTGCTGTCACTGAGGCAAGTGACTAGATTAGCACTCCTTCTGTCAGTCTCTGTCTTTCTAGTCCTGTCCTTGCAGGTAGCCATTGCAGTGGTTGCTATTGGCTACCTCACTCCAGTCTGTCTTGTATATGTCTGAATGTTTGCTATCGCAAGAGCAGCGCAACATTGCACTGTGCTGCCATTGCATCTTATCAGAAGCCCAGAGCTGCAGTTGCTCTGGGCAGCCAGTGTAGCCTCTTCCATAATTCAGCTCTCAGCCTTGTTGTGCTGGCTAGTCAGAAAGTATGACCCCCCCAGCGTTACAGCTAGATAAAGTGAGCAGAGCAAATAACCAAATACATATTCGGGCAATGTTGGGTCATCAGCTAGTGTTTACTAATAAAACTGATTGAATAATGTTCATACACGAGTTGTGCTGAATTAATGGGCCATCTCTTCTTCCCTTGTGCTATAAGTGTTCCATTGCCCATAGCAGACACAAGAGTGTGTTGGATTCCCCTCTAGTTTCACCTTTTACCTATAACTATAACTGTGCAATGATAGTTTATGAGATCTGCAGATCATCATACACACATGATTTAACTGACATTCATCTGCAGATCAAGCACTCATCTGCAGATCTGAAAATCCATCCTGGTGGATCTGATCTGCAGATGAATGTCAGTTAAATCATATGTGTGTATGATGATCTGCAGATCTCATAGACTATCATTGCAATTTGCAGGAATGGATTTTTGGCAGGAACAGATCTTTTGCAGCTACAGATCTTTTGTGTCTGCGCAGCATCTGTGTGTGCAGCATCTTGCAAAGATTTTTTTTCTGATGTGGAGTTCAGCTCCATAGAAAAGACTGTAGAGTATGGCTCTCATACTACATGAAGGGTGGTAAGATTGGTCTGTGATCTTTCATTTTCAAAAGACTATGGTCTGATGTGTGTATGTGGCCTAAGAAATGCAAATAATCCTGGCTTGCACTCATATTTCATGAAAATTGTATGTAGCTTGGAATTGGAGCATATTAACTTCTTGTGGATTTAAACTTGCTCAGTTCGAAGCTGCATACAATTTGCATGCAAGTTGGTATTAAAATAACAGCATGACCCGGTGGTTACATGCACTATTGTCACCTCCTTTAGGTTTGCTATATAGCAGCATTCTTAACCTCCTTAGCGGTAACCCCGTGCTGGACACGGGGTAAGCCGCCGGAGAGTACCGCTCAGGCCCTGCTGGGCCAATTTTACATAATTTTTTTTTTTTTTCAAACACGCAGCTAGCAACCTCTTTGTTTACTGTTATCAAAATACATTCAAACTTTACTGACGCCAAAACTGACGGCTGACTGAGCCATGAGGAGAGAGAAAATTCCCCTCACACTTGATCAGTTAACTCTATGGGCCTGATTCACAAAGCGGTGCTAACAGTTAGCACCCTGGTGAAAAGCCCTTTATCATGCCTAAACTCAGTTTAGGCGTGATAAGTTTAGGCGTGATAAGTTTAGGCGTGATAAGTTTAGGCGTGATAAGTTTAGGCGTGATAAGTTTAGGCGTGATAAGTTTAGGCGTGATAAGTTTAGGCGTGATAAGTTTAGGCGTGATAAGTTTAGGCGTGATAAGTTTAGGCGTGATAAGTTTAGGCGTGATAAGTTTAGGCGTGATAAGTTTAGGCGTGATAAGTTTAGGCGTGATAAGTTTAGGCGTGATAAGTTTAGGCGTGATAAGTTTAGGCGTGATAAGTTTAGGCGTGATAAGTTTAGGCGTGATAAGTTTAGGCGTGATAAGTTTAGGCGTGATAAGTTTAGGCGTGATAAGTTTAGGCGTGATAAGTTTAGGCGTGATAAGTTTAGGCGTGATAAGTTTAGGCGTGATAAGTTTAGGCGTGATAAGTTTAGGCGTGATAAGTTTAGGCGTGATAAGTTTAGGCGTGATAAGTTTAGGCGTGATAAGTTTAGGCGTGATAAGTTTAGGCGTGATAAGTTTAGGCGTGATAAGTTTAGGCGTGATAAGTTTAGGCGTGATAAGTTTAGGCGTGATAAGTTTAGGCGTGATAAGTTTAGGCGTGATAAGTTTAGGCGTGATAAGTTTAGGCGTGATAAGTTTAGGCGTGATAAGTTTAGGCGTGATAAGTTTAGGCGTGATAAGTTTAGGCGTGATAAGTTTAGGCGTGATAAGTTTAGGCGTGATAAGTTTAGGCGTGATAAGTTTAGGCGTGATAAGTTTAGGCGTGATAAGTTTAGGCGTGATAAGTTTAGGCGTGATAAGTTTAGGCGTGATAAGTTTAGGCGTGATAAGTTTAGGCGTGATAAGTTTAGGCGTGATAAGTTTAGGCGTGATAAGTTTAGGCGTGATAAGTTTAGGCGTGATAAGTTTAGGCGTGATAAGTTTAGGCGTGATAAGTTTAGGCGTGATAAGTTTAGGCGTGATAAGTTTAGGCGTGATAAGTTTAGGCGTGATAAGTTTAGGCGTGATAAGTTTAGGCGTGATAAGTTTAGGCGTGATAAGTTTAGGCGTGATAAGTTTAGGCGTGATAAGTTTAGGCGTGATAAGTTTAGGCGTGATAAGTTTAGGCGTGATAAGTTTAGGCGTGATAAGTTTAGGCGTGATAAGTTTAGGCGTGATAAGTTTAGGCGTGATAAGTTTAGGCGTGATAAGTTTAGGCGTGATAAGTTTAGGCGTGATAAGTTTAGGCGTGATAAGTTTAGGCGTGATAAGTTTAGGCGTGATAAGTTTAGGCGTGATAAGTTTAGGCGTGATAAGTTTAGGCGTGATAAGTTTAGGCGTGATAAGTTTAGGCGTGATAAGTTTAGGCGTGATAAGTTTAGGCGTGATAAGTTTAGGCGTGATAAGTTTAGGCGTGATAAGTTTAGGCGTGATAAGTTTAGGCGTGATAAGTTTAGGCGTGATAAGTTTAGGCGTGATAAGTTTAGGCGTGATAAGTTTAGGCGTGATAAGTTTAGGCGTGATAAGTTTAGGCGTGATAAGTTTAGGCGTGATAAGTTTAGGCGTGATAAGTTTAGGCGTGATAAGTTTAGGCGTGATAAGTTTAGGCGTGATAAGTTTAGGCGTGATAAGTTTAGGCGTGATAAGTTTAGGCGTGATAAGTTTAGGCGTGATAAGTTTAGGCGTGATAAGTTTAGGCGTGATAAGTTTAGGCGTGATAAGTTTAGGCGTGATAAGTTTAGGCGTGATAAGTTTAGGCGTGATAAGTTTAGGCGTGATAAGTTTAGGCGTGATAAGTTTAGGCGTGATAAGTTTAGGCGTGATAAGTTTAGGCGTGATAAGTTTAGGCGTGATAAGTTTAGGCGTGATAAGTTTAGGCGTGATAAGTTTAGGCGTGATAAGTTTAGGCGTGATAAGTTTAGGCGTGATAAGTTTAGGCGTGATAAGTTTAGGCGTGATAAGTTTAGGCGTGATAAGTTTAGGCGTGATAAGTTTAGGCGTGATAAGTTTAGGCGTGATAAGTTTAGGCGTGATAAGTTTAGGCGTGATAAGTTTAGGCGTGATAAGTTTAGGCGTGATAAGTTTAGGCGTGATAAGTTTAGGCGTGATAAGTTTAGGCGTGATAAGTTTAGGCGTGATAAGTTTAGGCGTGATAAGTTTAGGCGTGATAAGTTTAGGCGTGATAAGTTTAGGCGTGATAAGTTTAGGCGTGATAAGTTTAGGCGCCAACTGCGTTAGCACCGCTGTGCACAGCTGATCAAAAGTTTTACGCTAGCAAAGACTGGTGCACTTCGTATAAAGTTTAATGGCGCTGCTTTGCGTGCGGGACTTTGCAAGCGATCTAAACTTATCTAAACTTAGCATGCCTAAACTTTTCATGCCTAAACTTATCACACCTAAACTGGCTTTTCACCAGAGTGGTGCAATGGTTATCATGCCTAAAGTCTCTAACTGGGTTAGCACCGCTTTGTGAATCGAGCCCTATGTGTAACAAGAGAGAATGCTCCCAACAGCTGCAGCTGCCTGTGTTTGACTGAAGTGTCCGAAGAGAGCAGAGGAAATGTAACTAATAGTCACAGCTTTTCATACTGTTTTTGCTTTCAGAGTTTGATATTTGCTTTCTGTAGTCAGATATGCAACTCTGGCTATGCATTGAAGCAGACACCCCTTCTGCAATTGATTTGTCTCAATATAGCTAAATTCTACCCTTAATAAATTATAATTAGTATTTAACATGAATAGTAGGAAAATGTTTACACAGTTACTTAGATATTATTTGTACATTGTCATTTTAGAACACTTGGGTATTGATAGTATTCCTTTAAGTCCATTTCACACGGGAAGCCAAATAACGAACACACCCACACTTTTATAACTGTCACACAATGCCATTTTAAATGCCAATGAAACAGCATTTAAGAAAAAAAATCAATATTTATTATAAAAATTTAAATAACTTTCACCAAATAAGATTCAACAAAAGACAATGTATATAACTTGTTTTATGTTGCATACTTAAAAACAAGTCTTAAGCCAATACTCTACCCGCATGCTAGACAATAAAAACAGAAAAGTCTTGCTTCAAAGCACTTCTAGTAGTTCTGCCTCTGGAATGCATCAGCTTATATAATTCTGGTGGGTGCAAATGCTGGAGTGAAGCAGAGAGAGTCTGAGATCTCCCAGCTGCAAGACATTGGAGCGCATACACTTTCCTTCTCCACAACTTTCTGGAATCCTTTCTTAATGTGCTGAACTGCGTCCCTGGAAAGGAAAATATGCAAGTAAGAATCTGTCATGACAAAAGCGCGTAGAAGACCTTGATCAGCAATATAAAGTTTGTCAATGTATCAGTCTAGCTTAAAATATTGTGTGCCCAGCAAGCATTCCGAATTTGGACACAGAACTGGATTTGTAGCAATCAGAAAGTGTGTGCAGGTAGATGGTGATTAAAAAAAAAAAAAAAAATTCCCACTGTACATATTCACTGTTTGGAAACTAAAATTCAGATACAGACAATGACATTTTCCCTCTCAGGCAGCAATGAAGGCACTACCATTGTTTAAAACAACAACTTTTAGTCAACAAACAAAACAAGAGACCTATGTAAAGGTTGCAGGCAATTATTAAAGGACTTGAGTACATAAGAAATGCCCCAACTAAAACCAAGGTAGGTGCCCTTACCAGGAAGTCCGAGGCATTGCATAATGGATTCGGGTTTGCTGAAAGCCATTGAATGTAGAAGCTGCTGCTACTGTGTAGGCTCCCATGTTTTCAAATATCAGCCAATCCCCAACTTGCAGATCAGGCAGCTGAAGACATTCTGCAATCTTATCCAATCCATCGCAAGTTGGTCCCCATAAGCTACTTGTGTACAGGGGCTGGTCTGGAGATGGTTTCTGAGGGAGGAAATTATCACATTTAAGTGGCAATTCTGTAATCATTTATCCAGTATTCTAATATAAACTGGACATATTGGGCTCAATTCTGGTAGTGTTTAGTAAATAATTACCTCATGGAATTTGGTTTACCTCATGAGGGAAATCAACTTTTGAATTCTGGTAGTTTAAGTAAAGTTTTACCTCATGTAATTTCATGAGGTAATTCATGTGGTAATTTTCTACTAAAAATGTGTGGTATTTAGTGGTGAAATACCTCACACTTGAATTCTGAAGAGAAATAAGGTGCGTGTTTGCATGTCTTTTACCTCACATAATTAGACCTACCTCTACCACATGATAAATGCAGTGCTGGGACAGAATTGTGATATCTGTCACATAACATGGAGCCTGTTCTGTGTTCAGGGCCCCCATATTTTGCTGAAATAAGTAAAAGTGATCTGACCAACAACCCTCCCCCCCCTCCCCCGCTTCCATTTTGTTTTAAAATGAAAAAGTGCTCCAGACCCTGTACAATCCTTCATCTTCTGTGCCCCCCCCCCCCCCTTAACATTGCCATTCCCCAACCTATGGTTGGAAAAAAAAAAAAAAAAAGTAAGAATGCTCCAACCCACAGCCTCTATTTTTAAAAAGAATTAAGTAAAACTGCGGCAAACAACGATTTCTCCCCCCCCCCTCCTCTGGTTAAAAGTGCTCGGAGGCCCCCCCCTCCTCCCAGCAGCCTCTAAAAGTAAAAGTGCTGTAACCCCCCTCCAGACCCCCAGCCTCTAAGCATAAAAGTACTCACACCCCCAGTCTCTAAAAGTGCTGACCCCTCCCCCAGCCTCTAAAAGTACTCCTACCCCCCCCCCCCCCCCCTCCTGCCTCTGAAGGTAAAAGAGCTGGAGTTTTTTTTTTTTTTTTTGGTGTACTGGAAGCCTAGAAATGTATTTTTCATAGGTTGCTACATAATCAAATACACCTTCCCTCCTAAAAAAAAAAAAAAAAAAAAAAAAAAAACACCTTCCAAAGACTAGCCTAACTTATGGAAGACAATTAAAGATTTGCTGCAGGCTTACCACTGAAATACCTCATGTTTTACCACGTGTTTTACCTCATGTTCTAAAATGGAGAAAAATCTTTCAGAATTGATAGAAGAGGAGAGGAAAATACCTCATGAGGTATTTTACCTACCAAAAAATATTTACCTCACAGAGCTACCAGAATTGAGCCCATTGAAGGAATACATTTAAAACAAATAGAAAAGAAGAATGTTTACCTTCTGAAGGATGGGTTTCAGATGAGCATGATGACCAGGATCAAAGAAAATACAGTTGAATGATCCATAAACTCCATCGTTTGCATAATACATAATGTTTTTGTTAGGGAAGTTTTCTTCATCTACAAAAGATAAGTCAACACATCAAAATCATGTTTTTCCACCAACACAAAATTTAAAGCTATCCTCAAGGATTGTATTTGCCACTACAACCTTTATGACAGTATTGTTGAAATGTTCAGTAAGACACTCTATAAACAGCTTGTTTCAGTCATCCGCCATCCATGAGCTTCTAAAAATTGCATCCTAAACCTTTCCTTGCTATAGTATAGCTGAGCACCAACGTCCAATAGAATAATCTGAATATTTGTATAGCGCTTTTCTCCCATCGGACTCAAAGGCTTCAATTCATCAAAGGGTGTTCGATAACAAAATCCCAGTCCTTAAAATACCGCATTCGGTATTTTACACTTCACTGTGCTAATTCATCAATATTTTCACACATGTGGTAGATGTTCGGTAAGTTACTGAAGAGGTCCGTGCAGTGAGGGCATTACAATAGGAAATAGGCAGCACCGACATCGCTATACATGTGCCTTTTATATTTGTTGTGCTGCCTCTGCTCTTGCTGAATCTGTCTCATTAGTCTTAAGTTTCTATTTACTTGCCACAGCTTAGATGAAGTGCTGAGAAACATTACACATTCCCTGCTTAGGTCATTTTGCCACGAGCTCCCACTTGCATCCCTGCATATTTAAACAGGCACTCAAGGGTTACACTACCGAAGGGTGCCTAGAAAAGAAGGGTGCCTGGAAAATAACTTTAATTATTTTCTCTCCCCTGGCTGCCTGGGGGGGGGGGGGGGGGGGGGGAATGAGGGGATTGTAAACAGACAACACCTCTGTGTTCAATGTGCACAGCATTCTCAGTGGATTCCCTGCAGCTCTGTGGGGGGTGCATATGTAGAGTATAGTACTACTGTGTAACAAAGTAAACCTGAGACTGATGAAATTAAAGTTTTATACATACCTGGGGCTTCCTCCAGCCGCCTTCAGGATAATCAGTCCCTCGTTGTCCTCCTCCACCACCTGGATCTTCTGCTATGAGTCCAGGTACTTGAGCCAGTCAGGCGTAATGCGCATGCACACACTCCGCCGCCAGGAGCATACTACACCTGTGCAGCACTATTGCGCCGGTGCAGAATGTTCCTGGCTGTGGGAGCGGCATGCGGCCGGACAACGCTGACTGGCTGAATTACCAGGACTCATAGCAGAAGATCCGGGTGGTGGAGGACAGCGAGGGACTGATTAGCCTGAAGGGGGCTGGAGGAAGCCCCAGGTATGTATATAAAAAAAAAAAAAAAAAAAAAAAAAAAAAAAAAAAAAAAAAATCTTTACTTTTCATCCGTCTCAGTTACCCTTTAATTTGTCACCAAACCAAATTTTAACAACATATCAAATTATTTGATTTCATCAGCAAAGGGAGTGCATACATTTGCATAAATCTGCATCAATGCAGAATTATTTCCATCTCGTTGACCATCTCTATTAGTGACACAGCTACACATCAGGCTTTATTCTTACAGCATAGATGTTATTTAGTATACAAGAGATTCCTGTGTACACATTATATATACAGTCACAATCAGATATGTATATCTGACCTTAAAAATACGGGGACTGCTTTATTGAAGCAGCACAAGTAACTAATTTTGATTGGTTTATTTCATTTTTGTGGACTAAGCACAGCTATTACTGTATATATACATTATTTATGATGACTATTATCTGAGAAATAGAACATTATCATATTTTCTATTTTAATTACAGTTACAAATTCATTAGGAGTCGGTGCATTTTTCCCGACTCCGACTCCAGGCACCCAAAATTGCCCGACTCCACGACTCCGACTCCACAGCCCTGCATTTTACTGACATGTGTTGAGGTAATCACTTAACAAGTCGGTAATTTATCTCTCTGCACAGGAATGTCTGCTTCTCATGCGGTAACTGCTTTGATGAACTAACATTTTACTAAGTGCTCCGTAAAGTCAGCTGTTTTCAGCATTACCGAATGCGGTAATGCTTGATGAATTGAAGCCAAAGTGCTCAAGAGCTGCAGCCACTAAGGGTGCGCTCAAGAGGCCACCCTGTAGTTTTAGGGAGTCTTGCCTTGAACTACATACTGAATAGGTTCTGACCCTAGCCAGGATTCAAACCCTGGTCTCCCATGTGAAAGGCAGTGCCCATAACCAGTACACTATCCAGCCAATATGTAGCGACCTCGCGTGTATACAGTAAATGCTAGGAATGAAGTGGGGGACATCTAGTGGCAAAATAGTAACATTACTCCAACATTGCATCCCATTAAATAAAAATACCTCATTAACCAACCCCTTATGTCCCCTCCCGTGGTTAAAATAAAGCAAAAAAAAAAAAAAAAAAAAAAAAAAAAAAAAAAAAAAAAAACACACCTTAGGGAGTTAACTAATATATTGGTCATATGTAGAGTGCATATAGAATAAAAATTCTTAGCAAAATGTACCACCCAAAGAAAGCCTAATTAGTGGTAATAAAAGATCATTCATAAAACAGTGAGTTAGTTATTGGCAAATGAAAGGGAGGAGAGCTGAAAGGTAAAAATTGCTCTGGTCCATAAGGGGAAAAACCCCTTAGTGGTGAACTAGTTAAGCAACTACCACTATGTCCTCATGTTTATTTTTAAATGCTTTCTGTAATGATTAGAGAGTTAGACATGTTCAATGAAATGCTAATATCAGTCTGCAGTCAAATTTAATGCATTTTGTACGAGACTCAGAACCAGGCAGTAAAAATGTAATTCGTACTGTTTTTGCTTCCTTTCAAGTTTTAAAGTAACTTATAAAGTAACTTAGGGAAAGGGGAAAAAAATAAATATATTTACTTTGCAATGCATATCTTACCATCTGATCCACAGTTGTCCAACTGCACCTCCTTCTTAGCAATAATGTTTACAGCCAAAGAGAAAGCAGATGCTACATAATATCTCCCTGGTTCAGCAATGATCTCAACAGCAGAGCCTTCTGGGAAATACAAGTCCAGTGCCGGATTAATCATGGCTGCCATCTGTAGGAAAATAAGTCACACTGTTACAAATTCTACACTGAGGTTTGGAAAACCAAATCTCTAAAGAGTTCCTTAACCACTTCCCAACTGAGGGGTTTTACCCCTTCAGCATCCGAGCAATTTTCTCCTTTCAGCACTCCTTACATTCATTCCCCTATAACTTTATCATTACTTATCACAATGAAATGAACTATATATATATATATATATATATCTTTTTTCCGCCACCAATTAGGCTTTCTTTAGGTGGGACATTATGCCAAGAATTATTTTATTCTAAATGTGTTTTAATGGGAAAATAGGAAAACATTTGGGGGGGGGGGGGGGGGGGGGGGGGGGAATATTCAGTTTTCCGCCATTATAGTTTTTAAATAATGCATGCTACTGTCATTAAAATCCATGAAATGTATTTGCCCATTTGTCCCGGTTATAAAACCATTTAAATTATGTCCCTATCACAATGTTTGGCGCCAATATTTTATTTGGAAATAAAGGTGCATTTTTTCAGTTTTGCGTCCATCCCTAATTACAAGCCCATAGTTTATAAAGTAACAGTGTTGTACCCTCCTGACAAATATTTAAAAAAAAGTTCAGTCCCTAAGGTAACTATTTTTTTTTTTAATTGTAAATTTTTATTTTTTTTTTTGTAATAAAAAAAAAAAAAAAAAAAAGGAGTGTGGGAGGTAATGAGTTAATTTTTTCTGTATAAGTAATGTATGTGTAAGTGAAAAATAGTTTAGGGTGTAGTTTTACTATTTGGCCACAAGATGGCAACAGTAATGCGACCTCCAAGCGTCCTTCCGGACGCTCGGAGGAAGTATAAAGGGCTGGGATTTTTTTTTTTCTTTTACAATGATCGCGCTGCTCAGCGGAAAGCAGCCGATCATTGCTGGGGGCAGAGATCAACGAACAGGAATGTATTTTCCCGTTCATTGATCTCCGGGCAAGCGGGCAGCGGCGTGATTACCAGCGGGAGTGCGAGCGCGGACAGCGGCAGGGTGGGGGGGGGGGTGTTGTGCGTATATCTACGCTCCGGGCGGGGAAGTGAAGTCCAAAGGAGCGTAGATATACTGTACGCGGGCGGGGAACTAGTTAATGTAAAAGAGTAAACTGCCATTAAACCAACTACAAAGAGTCGATATTGGAAAAGAGGGAGTGTTATTCTTGTGGCACACGACTATACTGGAGTAGGGGAGGGGGGAAATAGTGACATGATTTGGAGGCATGCTACCTAATTGTTTAATTTTTTACTCCAGTCCTTATTTTATCTAAAACTGGACCTGACAGAGCACTGATCCTGCCTATTGCACAACAACACGTTAAAGAGAACCCAAGGTGGGATTTAATTATGTTAGTAGGGCACAGAGGCTGGTTGTGCACACTAACACCAGCCTCCGTTGCCCCATGGTGTGCCTCCAGGACCCCCCCCCGTGCGCCGATATTCCCCCCGCAGTGCTAGCGACACACAGTGTGTCACCAGCACAATGTTTACCTATGTGCTGTCAACACCGCTCCCCTGCCTCCTCGTATCAGCGCTACCTGCCCGCGTCCCTTCCCTCCAATCAGCGGGAGGGAAGGGACGCGGGCAGGTAGCGTCGATACAGAGAAGGCAGGGGAGTGGCGCTAACAGACAGCACATAGGTAAACATTGTGCTGGCGACACGCTGTGTGTCACCAGCACTGCGAGGGGGGTGGGGGGTTAGCGGCGCACAGGGGGGTCCTGGAGGCACACCATGGGGCAACGGAGGCTGGTGTTAGTGTGCACAACCAGCCTCTGTGCCCCACTAACATTAAATCTCACCTCGGGTTCTCTTTAAGAAACGTTTGAACTTAGGATGTGATTTAATGGCAATTAAGGCTTTTGCCCATACAGGAAGAAGCTGGTAAAGCTATAAACCTGATGGACTTACACCATACATCATGTGGCTACCATTTTAAAAACATTCAGGTAGGTCTAATCCTCACATTATAAGACACGACTATCACAAACTTGACATTAGTGGGTCATGTGGCAGTGCCTTTAATGTTCATCCTTGCGTATTGCTATAAATTATTTGGCCGCTAAGGGTTATGTGTATGTTAATGAAAAAAAATATAACTTCATACCTCTTCAAAGCGGACTTTATCATCATCTGTCCCTGGGAAGCCCCCACCGATGTCCAGCAGCCACATCTTGTATCCAAACTCAGAGGCCATTTCAAAAACTAGCCTAGCATCAGCTATAGATTGGACATATGTCTTGGGTTCAGTGCATCCACTTCCAACGTGGAAACTGAAAAATGAAAGTTAATGTTAAAAAGTCACAGCCAAGAAATCACACACACGTAATTGGGCCCGATTCACAAAGCTGTTCTATTATCTCACCTTATTTATTAACTCACCATTTCTCTCCTTAACCATTTAAGTACCAGCGGTCTCTGCCCCCTTATGGACCAGAGACCACTAGTACAATACCGACAAATCGCATCCTCCTGACAGCCACTCTGCCGTCTCTATGACGGCAGAGTCATGTGTGCCTTAGGAGACACTTTCATTGGCACGTGACTGTCTATCAATGTAAGCAGCTTACATTGAGACACGGCCAGGAGCCAATGAAATCAGCTTCTTTACTGGCTCACATGGCTCTGCCATCAGAGAAAGGCAGAGCAAGCGAGCTGCAGCGAGACATGTCGGGATTCAGCAGAGAGGAGCGACAAACGGCGGAAGCATGCTGCAGCGATTGAAATCTATGCCTTGCCAGCCAGGTAACCACCAAAAAAGGGCGTAGATTTCAATCACCGTGGTCCTTAAAGGGATACTTAAGTCCAAAAAAAGATTTTTACTCACCTGGGAACGCGAGTGATTCTCCACATTCCCAGCCACTAGATCTACGCTATAGCAGCAAAGAGGGTGATATAGTGGCTGGGACCGCGGAGAATCATTCACGTTCCCAGCCTGTCGGCGAACCCGGAAGTAGCCACCGGTGGGGACAGGAGGATCGGAGCGAGGCTGCGAGGGCACCATACAGCTTCAGGGGGCTGAGGGATGCCCCAGGTGAGAAAAAAAAAAAAAAAAAAAAAAAGACTCAAGTATCCCTTTAACCACTTGCTGACCGCGCACTCCTACCACGCGCAAAGTGGCAGCTGCAGGACCAGCGACGCAGTTCTGCGTCGCCGGCTGCAGGCTAATTAATCAGGAAGCAGCCGCTCGCTCCGTGAATAGCCTGCGGCTCGCAGGCTAAATGTAAACACAAGCGGAAATAATCCGCTTTGTTTACATTGTACAGCGCTGCTGTGCAGCAGCGCCGTAAGACAGATCGGCGATCCCCGGCCAATCAGCGGCCGGGGATCGCCGCCATGTGACAGGGGACGTCCTGTCACAGGCTGCACAGAACGGATAGCGTCCTGTGCAGCCCCGATCACCAGGGGGCCAGGTAGGAGAGGGTGGAGCGGAATTTCGCTGCGGAGGGGGGCTTTGAGGTGCCCCCCCCCCGCCAGCCACACGCAGGCAGGAGAGATCGGACCCCCCCAGCACATCATCCCCACTAAAGGGGGGGTGATCTGATCTCTCTGCCTGGTGTGTGATCTGTGCTGGGGGCTGTAGAGCCCACCCAGCACATACCACAGAATTAAACGCTGGTCCTTAAGGGGGGGAGGGGGGTAAAGGGTGGGTCCTCAAGTGGTTAATGCAGAATATAACCCTGCATTTCAACTTTGCTCTAACACATTTACAGTATATTATATGCAACCAGCATTTTTTTTTTCACACACACACACACACACACACACACACACACACACACACACACACACACACACACACACACACACACACACACACACACACACACACACACACACACACACACACACACACACACACACACACACACACACCAGCATTGGAAGAGTTACACAGGTTTAAAGTTCCTGGAGATTTCTGCAGATGCATCCAAGCTGACATAGATACGTTTTGTTTACATAAATGTATCAAAAAGGTGCGTACACACGTCAGATAAAAGTCTTTGGAAAATGAAAGGTCACATACCAATTTTACCCCCTTTCATGTAGTATGAGAGCCATGCTCTACACAGTCTATTCTATGGAGCTGAACTCCCCATCAGATAAAAATCTTTGCAAGATGCTGAACACAACGATGCTGTACACATGCAACAGATCAGTGTCTGCAAAATATCTGTTCCTGCAAAAGATCTGTTCCTGCAAAGTGCATTCATAGTCTATGATATCTGCAGATCCTCATACACACCTTGTTTAATGGACATTCATCTGCAGATCAGACAATTATCTGCCGATCTGAAGAACCAACCTGGTGGATCTGGTCTACAGATAATTGTCCGTTAAACAAGGTGTGTATGAGATCTGCAGATATCATAGACTATAAATGCGGATTGCAGGAACAAATCTTTTGCAGACACTGATCTGTTGCATGTGTACAGCATCTTGCAAAGATTTTTATCTGATGGGGAGTTCAGCTCCATAGAATAGACTGTAGAGCATGGCTCTCATACTACATGAAAGGGGGTAAAATTGGTCTGTGACCTTTCATTTTCCAAAGATTTTTATCTGACATGTGTACCCACCTTTAGTGTTGAATGTGACTCACTCTCTGACTGAGAAGGAGCTGGAAGACAGCCAAAGAGTGTAACATCTATCAATAGATACATTTAACTAAATAGAATGTAACAATCTGAACTTCTGCATATCTCTCCACAGAACTTTAAACCTCTGTGTTTAACCCTTCCAATGCTGGTTTGGGAGAAAAAAAAAAAAAAAAAAAAAAAAAAAAAAAAAAGCTGGTTGCATAGAATATGCTGTAAATAATGTTTTAGAACAAAGTTGAAATGCAGGGTTATATTCCGCTTTAAGTAGTTAAAATGACTTAACCCATCATTTAAACGCTCTTTAGCTAACTTAATGAATGGTTTAGCTCTCCTTATTTATCTCATTAATTATCTCTCCTTATTTGTGTTTTTCATGCATCAGCACAACTTACAGGTAAGGTGAAAAAAAAATAAGTAACCTTTGTAAATCAATCCCCATGCATGCTTGTTTTCACAATACAGGCTAAATAGAACTGATTACTCGTTAAGCTAAACCCCCTATTCAGGTATAGTTTGTGTCACACTTTAGTCTGATGGGGGGGGTTAAATTAAAATGAATGAATGAATGAATGAATGAATGAATGAATGAATGCACACTCACCTTCATTGCAGCCGGGCAGGGAGAGGGAAGGCTCTCTACCACCCAGCTGCAATGAAGCAGACGCCTGGGTACATTTTTAACCCTCCCTCACCTGCCCAGCTGCTGCACCCTCCCTTACCTGCTGGAGGGGCAAATGGAGTGAAAACTGATCCGATCGGCCGGTGATCAGATCAGTTTTCATGGATCCATTTGCTAGTGTGGACCAAGCCATATGGATCCAGTGAAGCGGAGACTGGATCCATTTGGCTTAAAACTAGTGTGAGTCGGGCCCAACAACGGTATTTTCCAACTAGTTTATGGTTTCTACCCTTCACTACACATTCCATGGTTACAGGATGAGCAAGTCAGCAGAATGCATTATAGCCTCATGTGCTTGTTCATTCCAGTGGAGAGAGGGAGAGAGGGAGAGAGAGAGGAGAGAGAGAATTTTAACTGGGTTTCGAATGTTAGGCATACACTGCATCTAATGGCTCGATTGATAATATCTGATGTGTCCGATCACCGCGGAGATCAATTCCGCGCTCGATACCGGGCGGACAATAGCGGCAAATCAAGCGGAAGGAAGATAAGAAGCGCCGGCAGGTACAAGCGGGAATCGATCCGAGCGGGGACGCAGCAGGAGTCGATCCGGCGGCCGATTAGCAGTGTATGCCCAGCATAATACTTTTCACTATCCTGTGATCATTATGGTGGAGAGACCGATATGCATAGCTTCCAGGAATTTGACTTACCTGACTCCAATAACTTCAACATTCAGGTTCTTGGCCATTTCAAGGAGACGTCTACACGATTTTAGGGAAGCCCCAAACTTCACACTGAGGCGAGTAGACGACTTGGAGTCATCAGTAGCTATGCGCAACACCATCCTGTTGGTAAGAAGTCTGTTAGCCTTGTGGAAATCTTATTTTATAATGCTTATGAAACTTCCATCCATTATCCTAAGCCTAGTTCCAAATGGATGGTTGGACTGCTTATCTGCCAGGTTGTTCAGTCTCAGGTCAGCCAACCAGTGAGCACCTTGTGTGCAATTTAATGCAGCCAATTGGCAGCATTTGTAACCCCATGGGTGTCAGCACTTGATAATGTGCTACCCAACAGCAAGAAACAACCTTGTGTCACATCTCACTGCGGATGTTACTGCACTCAGTTGTGCCTCCAGTAAATGGGCATCTATTCACTCCCAGTGCCAAACTCCCAACCAGTGTATGGGAGCAGGTAACAGGCAGTGAGCTGCCAATGTAAAAATGGCCTTAAAGCTGTAAGGATAGCGTAGTGAAAAACACTTACTTGGCATTTGGATGGCTTCTTGAAACTTTGGACAGCTCCACCTCATTATCAAAAGTCATCATCTGAACTCCATTCTTTGCAGCATACTTTATCTGGGAAATTTGCTTGCATGGATTAGCATAAATAATGTTATCTGGGGTTACTCCAATGCTTTGGACCAGCTCAATCTCATTCTGGAGAGAGGAAAAATAAAAATTGTGTTTTACATAACAGCTAAACAATCTCCATGTTTCATAGTTTTTATTTTAGAGGCCACCCAAAATAAAATAGTTACCTTGCTGGCACAGTCAAATCCAGCTCCCAGTTCTGCTAGAATCTGCACCACACCTCTGCTGCTATTGCACTTCACAGCATAGAAGGGCTTTACCCGAGGGAGGGCTTTCAGAAACCTGACATGCTTCCTCACTACATCACCTAGGTCTGCAACAAAGAAAGCATCTCTCTCTTCCTGAAAGAGAAAAAAATATATATATTTTTTTTAAACGATAAAGCCATTAAATGCATACAGAAGACACATTCCACCTTACCGGGACTCACTTGGACCTAAGCATCCCCTTCCTGCCAAAGTCAAGCAGCTTACTGCTAGTAGCTAGGTGGTATAGCAATTCCAGCTAGTCATCAATTTAAAACACAAGTTTTATTTTTCCCAGTTTAATGCCATTCTAGTTTTGTGGCTGCATCCTAAGGCATTAATGTAAACCTGAAGGGAAATTAAACTGATGAGAAGAATTGCATCTATATTATTAAATAGGACTATAGTCTAAATATGATAGTCTTGTTTGGAAAGGTTAAAAATCTAAAGCCTCTGCTCCTAAACAGAGAAATCTTGAACTGTTGAGCTTTTTACCTGTTCCCTGCACTCATAAGTGCAAATCAACCACACAGAAGTTATACGGTCTGTAAATTCAGTTATGCTGCATTAAAGCCTGGTACACACAACCACGATTGGCCAATCACTGACCAATTTTAACCACTAACTATGTAGTATGAGTGTTAACCTGCACAATCTGCTCTTAGTATTCAATATCTGTTGACCCACACTCATACTACAGAGGTGGTAAAATTGGGCAGTGATTGGCCAATCATAATCAAAAGTGTGTACCAGGCTTAAAGAGAAAAAATAAAAATAAAATAAAATTCCTGCACCTCATTGACCAACTCTCTATCCACTGTAAATAGAGGGTCTTTGGCATCACTACATCCCTGCCCTTACCATTCCCAGTTATTCTCGTCCCATCTATCTTCCACCTCTATTGCATCACTTCTCAAACCTCAATGTAATTTCATCTGACCCCCACATCACCTCTACTGACCAGCACCTAACCCATTACCACTTTAGCCAACTTCCTACCTCACAAATTCACCTCTTTTGCGTTCCTCTAACCCATTCATCCTACCATCCCAACGCCACCTCATCTTCCCGCCCACCACAAATTGCCCACTCTAATCATGGACACCACACACACACACACACACACACACACACACACACACACACAATCTCTTACCACCTTATCGTGCTCACCTCTTCACTTCATTCCCAATATCACATTACCTCACCACTATGAGCTCCTTAATTTCTTTACACCATTAACAGGTTTTACCTGCCCATACTATCTATCTATCTATCTCCTATACCCCCACCCTAACATCATCCGCCCATATAGCGCACTCCCCACTCTGTCTTACCAGTTACCACTGCCTGAAGTATACTGTGCCCAGCAGACACATATTTGCTAGTTAAGTCAAAGTACAAGATTGCTTTTTTTTGGGCAAACCAACAAACATTGGCCAAAATAAAACAAACAAAAGTGCAAGCAAAGGCTGAATGCTTACAGTCTGTGAGACATCATTGATGATTTCCTCCATCAAATCTCTGGCAACAAAGCCTTCTTCCACCATGGAGAAGTCGGATTCTTGGATGTATTGTGGCATTTTTATGTTCTAGTGGAGGGTCCAAACGACCTCTTCTAACAGATGTTTTTAAGTATGCAACAAACTGCAAGGAAGAAAGGTTTAGGTTAGAAACTGTAAATACTAGGAAAGTAAAAAAGTATCCAGTAACATTACTCAAAGCAGGTGCTCCCAATCAGCCTAGCAAAGTAAATACAATGGTAGTTTCACAATGCACAACCCTGCCACTCTGATGCATACAGACTTGACACAACTGCAAGTGGGAAATTGTTGCACCTAGCAAAAAAAAAACAAAACAAAAAAAAAACAAAAAAAAAAAAAAAAAAAAAAAAAACCACACAAACACAAACTTTTTCATGTGACTTAAAAAAAAAAAAAAAAAAAAAAAAAAAAAGAAGCCTGTCCAGTTTAGGGGAAAATATATAATAAAATAATAATAATAATGTTTGATAGATAAACTTTGAAGTTAAAGGCCTCGATTCATAAAGCATTCCCGCATTCGGAAATGCAGAAAACCGCTCACTTTACCGACCACACAGCAAAATATGTATTCATAAAGGCTTTTTCCGCATGAAAAGCCGACATTCGCGAGCAGAGTGATCAATTACCGCCTTGCGCGGTGATTATCATAGCAAAAGTAACAAATGTCAATTCATAAAGATTAGAGGTAGCGGTATGCGGACGGGTATTACCGCTACCTCTGATGTGGCGAGAAGCGTGCGGAATACAGTGCAGTGAATGGGACAGACCTCCCAAGCAGGTGCAGAGAGAACACCGCACGGGGGGGATTCCGCCTGCTTCTCCTGTTTCCGCATGTCTCCCGACAGCCTAACGCCTGCCTACAGCGGAATATCTCCGCACGCCTGTCACAAGTAGCAACATTTTTATGAATTACCACCCTGAAGGCGGAAATACCGACAGCGGTTTTTCCCCGCTCGACGTTACCTTCCCGACAGCACTTTTATGAATCGAGGCCATTGAGTCCGTTTCCTACATACAGACAGAGTACAGGTTCGGGGGCTTAACCTCTGTAAGGTAAAAATACAATTCTGGAAAACGTAACGGCTCCATTTCACACACTGCTCAGGCTAAAGCTGGCCACTAACGGTCCAATTTCTAGCGAAAAATCGTTCGAGCGATCAGAAATTCTGATCAGATTGGTTGTAAATGATCTCCATTGGTGGACACAATCAATTATGAACGAGTGAAAAAAATGTCGCCCGAATGAATTTTCGTCGAACGAAAATTTGGATTTTCTTGGTGGTCGTGATAGATAGGAAGCAATGATTGGTTAGTTGATGGTGTAGTGAACGATTTTTCGTCTGATCAGAATTTCTGATCGCTCGAACGATTTTTCACTAGAAATTGGACCGTTAGTGGCCAGCTTAACTGACATATCTTAATTTACAGTCATTGAAGACTTGGCAGACACCACAAGCTGCTGTAGAGAAATCTGTTAAAATAGATATTCAATATCTAAGCCCACTATAATATACCGTATGCTCAGAAAATGTTTAGTACATATTCACTGGAAGTTTTGGCAGGAAAGGTAAACGTGGTACCTTCCACCCCTGTGACCGAAGAATATACAGTGGAATCAGATAGAATGCTTCAGTGGTGCTAGTATCAGCAGTGCTTACCCACTATCAGAAGGCCCAGGGAGGCTCCGCAGTGAATTCGGAGGTCTTGCCACACCCCGCGCTACTGATGTCGCCGCAGCTGGCGTTCTGTGTTCTCTGTGGAAGACAAGAAATAGGCGATGGGTTCCCTGCACCGGCATAACAATGACAAGCCAGAAACCTGCATGCCTCCGCTAGGCTGAGGCCACGGCATCCCGCTGCTTACCTTAACACGCATTTACACGGTCGCTTCCCATGTAGGGTAAGAAATGCTCCGCAATTCTAGCGCTCCCTAGACCGATCGTAACCTCACAAGTTCTGCAGCCTCCTTTCTTCACTGGCTCTTTATATACTGTGTCCCTGACAGCCCCTGGAGTGATGTAATGCTGTCTCCAAGCAACTGCGTCCCAGCAAAAAGTACAGCCCCTTTCCTTACTACAGTCATGCCCATTTCCGATTTCGTGTAACATACGTCATCTTTCCCAGCAGGTGAGGCGAAAGACCAGGCCTCCTGGAGGTCCTTTAGACAGAAGAAGGGCGTGGTGGGGATGGTCCGGGGCGGCCTTATCTGGTGTGTTCTGGGCTGGCACATGACAGTATGAGTAATACGGTGGAATTTCTGGGAACTGTCGCATTGTTTTTATTTTTGTTGTGAAATCACTACCTTGAAACGTTTGGCGATATCCTGCTTAAGCCGGTTTGTTCCCTGGTAATCTTGGTAACAGCTCTCCATGTCCACACACGTGACAAACCAAAACTTATGTGGGTTTCTACAGAATGGGAGTGAAATATTTTGTGTTTTACAAACGTAAAAAAAGTCTGATTTGACAAAATCAGTGCAAGGAAACTTGGAGCTGATGCTCAGAGCAGTCATACAGAACATATTTCTGTACAGTCAAAATAAGTTGTTACAATTATTTTAACCACTTCCGTCCAGACCTTGTTTTCAACTTATTGACCAGAGCAGTTTTGACAGTTTAGCTATGTCCCTATTTAATCAGAAATAACTTTATCCTTACTTATGAAACAGAAATGAAATATATATTGTTTTTTTCAAACTAGGCTTTCATTGTATGCCATTTTTTCCCCCTCAAACAATTTTGTTTTCTATGAATTTTAATGGGAAATCAAAGAAAAAAATAGAAAAAAACATGTATTTCTCAGTTTTACCAATTCCAGTTTAAAAATAAAAAGTGCTACTGTAGATAAAAAAACACAAATTTTGTTTGGCTATTCTTACTGCTTATCACAAAACTTAGATTATGTTCCTGTCACAATTTATGGTGAAGAGATTTGATTCTGAAATAATGCTACAGAGTGTGTTTTTCACTATGAAATGAGAGAGAAAATACAAGTATTTTTAATAGTTAAAATCAATCTCATTAGCTCAGGAAACTTATATTCCCATTCACCAATTAGTGCTGCATCAGATAGTGCCAGAAATGTGCACAGGAGCAAGCCCAATCCTGCACAGCACTGCTTCAATACAGGTCAGTAGATCTACTGACCTGTGGCTTAGATGAAGTTCCAGAGGACGTATATCTACTGACCTGTGGACGAAGTGGTTAATATTACTGTCTACTCTTTAGTACTTTTTTTTTACTACTGTACTTGATATGCTGCCACATATATTGAATCAGGGCATGCAAAATTCAGAATATTCTTATGAATGATTTATCCGTGGGACTGTACATCATTTTTCTGTGGCACTGTACAAAGTAACAAGCATGGGTATAAAACTATAAATATTGGTATGATAGAGAGACAGTGGTACCTAATACAGAAGTGGAAGACAGTGAAATTGTTATAGTGACACATTATTATTATTATTATTTATTAGATTTATATAGCGCCAACATATTACGCAGCGCTGTACAATAAATAGGCTTACAGACAATGATAACCGGGTTGACAGAACAATACAGGTAACGGACCATAGATACAACAATACAGGTAATAGCAATAAGATACACAACACAATGCAGATAATAGTACAATGCCAGATCATAAACTGGAATGGTAGTGGTAAAAAATTACCAGTTCCAAATTCTGGGTAAAGTGCACACAGTCAAGTATGATACACAAGGGAAGAGGGCCCTGCCAAAGGCTTACAATCTAGAGGGAGGGGCTGGTGACACAAAAGGAGGGGGTGCATCAAGAAGTTATTGGCAGAAAGGATTAGGGTAGTGTCGAGTTGATGTAGGCACATATATTGTGATCAAAATTCACAACAGATTATAAGCAGAGCTGTGGAGTCAGAACAATTTTTGGGTACCTGGAGTCGGATTCAGGAAAAAATGCACCGACTCTTAATGAATTTAAACTGTAATTAAAATAGAAAATATGATAAAATGTTTTATTTCTCACATAATAGTCATCATATTAATGTATATATACAGTAATAGCTCTGCTTAGTCCACAAAAATGAAATAAACCAATCAAAAAATAGTTTGAAAAGCAGTCCCCTTATTTTTAAAGTCAGATATACATATCTGATTGTGACTGTATATATGATGTGTACACAGGAATCTCTCATATGTACTAAATAACATCCTTGCTGTAAGAATAAAGCCTGATGTCACTAACAGAGATGGTTAATGAGATGGAAGTAATTCTGAGTAGATGCTGGTTTATGCAAATGTATGCCCTCCCTTTGCTCATGAAATCAAATAATTTGATATGTTGTTAAAATTTGATGACTACGAATTAAAGGGTACCTGAGATGGATGGAGTAACCAAGCAGCTCAGGGTGACTCAAATCACTAGGAATGTATAGGGGGATAAAAGAGACTGAAAAGCCCTCCTACTAATAAGCAATGCTTGGTGACATTTGCCTTCTTAAAACAGAAGGAAATTTGCAATAATTCAGCTATAAGTGAACATTTGTGGTTACCCACAATGCACTATTACTGAATATGCAAATTATCCCTGTTTGCCCCTGTAAGCAAGGCAAGCATCCAGAACCGCTGGTGTATAGCAAGCCTATAGCTTTAAATATTACACAGCCACACCAACCCCACATGAAGACAGCCTGTTTCGGGCTTTTGGCCCTCATCAGTACATGGTAGGAATTAAAAGCCCGAAACAGGCTGTCTACATGTTGGATTGAGGTGGCTGTGTAATATTTAAAGCTATAGGCTTGCTATACACCAGCAGTTCTGGATGCTTGCCTTGCTTACAGGGGCGAAAAGGGATAATTTGCATTTTCAGTAGTGGTGCATTGTGGGTAACCACAAATAGTTACATATAGTTATTTGGGTTGAAAAAAGACATACGTCCATCGAGTTCACTTATAGCTGAATTATTACTGAGATGGATGAAAATAAAAGTTTTATACATACCTGGGGCTTCTTCCAGCCCCCTTCAGGCTAATCAGTCCCTCGCTGTCCTCCTCCGCCACCTGGATCTTCTGCTATGAGTCCCGGTAATTCAGCCAGTCAGCGCAGTCCGGCCGCGTGCCTCCCCCGCAGCCAGGAGCATTCTGCACCTGCGCAATAGTGCTGCGCAGGTGTAGTACGCTCCCGGCGGCAGAGTGTGGCATGCACACTACACCTGACTGGCTCAAGTACCTAGACCCATAGCAGAAGATCCAGGTGGCGGAGGAGGACAGCGAGGGACTGATTAGCCTGAAGGGGGCTGGAGGAAGCCCCGGGTATGTATTAAACTTTAATTTCATCTGTCTCAGGCTTACTTTGTTACACGGTAGTACTATACTCTACATATGCACTCTCCACAGAGCTGCAGGGAATCCACTGAGAATGTTGTGCATATTGAACACAGAGGTGTTGTCTATCACCCATAAACCTGGTTCAGATTGTACCTGAAGAATGTGTAATAGAGGAAGAATCGCCTCATGCTCCTGCAGAGTACCTGCACATCGCTCTTACATGTACCCACAGTTACATTGCCTAGGGCCTGATCCATGTTCAGATTGTGCATGAAGAATGTGTAATAGAGGAAGAATCCCCTCATTCTCCTGCAAAGTATCTGCACGTCACTCTTACATGTACCCAAAGTTACATTGCCTAGGGGCCTGATAGATGTTCTTTGTTCATGTCTGTACCTTCTACAAGTACACTTACCAAGGACTAGATTTAGTCTAGAGGCATAAGATCCGCCAGATATCCAGGTAACTAGTATTGTTTAAAAGGGAATAAATATCCAATTTCGCTACTTATCATGAGGCCGCTACCCTGACACTGGTTCTTGATTGGTTCTATGGCAGAGACCAAAAGCAGTGGGTTAGCCTGGAGACCTCCCTGGATCCAATCGATCAACGAGCTCTCCTTTGGACCCCCAAAGATAGGAGACCCTCCCCTAGTTCTCTCCAATTCTGGTCTGCTGTGGTCCTGGGTAGTTGGGACAGATTGTCTAAAAAATATAGTCTTTCACCTACTCCCAGCCCCCTCACATCCATCCTAGACAACACTAGCTTTGGCTCAGGGATGCACAGGAAAGACTTTTTAGGCAGGAGTAGAGACCACTGGCCACAAATTAGACACTATATTGGACCCACCTCCCTGATGCCACCGGAGAGATGGAGAGGATGTGAGGAAGCTTCACTCCCAAACTGGTTCCTTATCATTCAGTTTCGCCAATTCTACAACTCCCTACGCTCTGTGGGAAATATACACAGACGCCTCTCTCCTTTTGAGGAGCTCTGCTCCAGGGCCTCCAAGCCCCATCACATGCTCTCTCAAATTTACAAAATTCTGATTGCTGACTGTGGGGAGCTAGCCCTCCAAAAACTACAGAATACATGGGAGAGGGACCTGGGTAGGGAAATTGATCAAGAGGACTGGGACAAGGTGTATGCCCTATCACACAAAATGTCTCCTTCAGTTCTAGCTCAGGAAAGAAATTTTAAGCTATACGCCAGATGGTATAGAGACCCAGCCAGACTAGCTAAATTTGATACCAACACTGCCGATAAATGTTGGAGATGTGGGTCGGAGGTAGGCACCTATTTTCACATCTGGTGGCAATGCCCTGCCATATGCCCTTTCTGGCGGAAAGTATTCGACTTGCACAATATTTTATACCTTCAACCAATGCCATGTACCCCCGAGATTGGCGTACTCTCCATTATCCCTGGTTCTCTGGCAGCAGCCAAGAAATCAGTCTTTAGATACCTCTTGATCTGTGCTCGGCTACTTATCGCCAGAAACTGGAAAAAACAGGCAGCCCCCTCTCTCCCTGATCTCATCAGCCACATGAACCATATAAAAAGAATGGATGATCTCCTTCTCACGGCACAGGACAAATATAACATATTTACCTTGAGATGGCTGGTTTGGATTGATTTCTGTGACTCAGACGCCCTTCACACCTACCTGTCATAGGCACCACGACAGGCTGACCCCCCACTGCTTCTACAATTTAATACACAGATGCATACCTCCACATATCATTTATCCCCCTGGTATCAACATATAAGGTTTTCCTGCATTTTCTTTAGGTCCCATCAGGAAAGGTACCCTTGGCTTTAATTTTCCTAGGTTATGCTATGAACATGCTTCCTTTTATGGCTTCCTGAGATATCCCCTGTTTTGCCTCCCCTCCCCCTTTCCCCTCCCCTTCCCTTTCCCCCTCCCCTTCCCTTTCCCCCTCGCCCTTCTTCTTCCCTTCCCCCCTTCAATTAAGCAAAAATGGCAAATGATGTCAGTGGCAAAATGTTAGTTCTTATGCCAGCTCTTACTATGTAATTTTATGTGCAATTTGATAACATTTGTGTTCTGAAGCTTCAATTTCAATAAAAATGATTGTTGAAAAAAAAAAAAGGGAATAAATATGGCAGCCTCCATATCCCTCTCACTTCAGTTGGCTTTTAACCACTTCGCGTCCCTGGGGTTTTCCCCCTAAAAATCCAGAACAATTTTCTACATTTCTCACTCCTCCCATTTGTTTGCCAATAACTTTATCACTACTTATCATACATACATGATCTATACCTTGTTTTTTTCCGCCACCAATTAGGCTTTCTTTGGGTGGTACTTTTTGCTAAGAATTATATTATTTTCTATGCATTTTAAAGGGAACAAGGGGTAAAAAAATGAAAAAAGTCATTATTTCCCAGTTTTCAGCCATTATAGTTTGAAAATAAAAGTTGCTGCTGTAAGTTAAACCCACACATTTTACTTTTCCATTTGCCCTGGTTATTTTACCATTTAAATTTCAATCCTAGTACAATGTATGATGACAATAAATTATTTGGAAATAAAATGCATTTTTTCATCTTGTGTCCGACTTTTATTTAGTTATTTTTTTCCTCCTTTATAATCTGATCCTCCCCCCCAGTTAGCCAGATGTGCACCTACATATGCCTCCCTCCCCCATAGTTGGTTAGATGTGCCTCTGGATATCCCCCCCCCCCAGGCCTTAGTACCCCTCCCCCCCCCCACAGCTAGCCAGATACATAGCTTTGTCTATTCACACCCCTCTCCCCCAAAGCTGGCTGGATGTGTCTATTCCCTCCCCCCCTCCTAACAGATCAGCGGTGTCTCTTTAATGATTCCTTCCCCCCCCCCCCTCCTTCATGCTGTGATCGGGCAGCGTGGGGAATTACAAAGAAGATCTCTCACCTAATCTTGTTCCTGCGGCGATCGGCTCCCCTCCGTTCAGTACCGCTGACAGCCTCTATGTGCAGAGTGGATCGGGTCCCGGCTTGATGACGTCATTAAGCCGGGACCCGATCCATTCTGCACCCAGAGGCTGTCAGCGGTACTGAATGGAGGGGAGCTGATCGCCGCGCAGGAAGAAGATTAGGTGGGAAATCTTCTTTGTAATTCCCCATGCTGCCCGATCGCAGCATGGAGGAGGAGGGGGTTGTAATTGCAGGGGATTGGGCGTGGGGTGGGGGGATCGGACCACCGGGAAGGCATCTAGGCTTAGTGTAGTTAGAGGGAGGGGGGTTGATGAGCCCAGGTGCGTGCTAGCACGCACGCTGTGCTCATTTAAAGGGAACAACTTATATTCACGTCATGTGGCTTTCAGAAGCCACTTGTAATGACGTGAATATACTGTAGTTAGGACATGAATTGGTTAAAATTCCTAAGCTTTGGCAGTTAAGAGATGCATTTCATGTTACATACTCAACAAGTAATCAACAAGATTGTAATATGCAAATTAGAGGAGTCGGAGTCGGTGGAATTTTTGTACCGACTCCACAGCCCTGATTAGAAATAGACATGGACAAACCCTTGTAAGGGTTTTTTCGCCTTCCTCTGGATCAACAGGGATATGTGAGGGAGCAGGCTGGTGTTGTACTTTGTTCTCTGGTTGAACTCGATGGACGTATGTCGTTTTTCAACCAAAATAACTGTAACCATAAAATAACGTTTGCGAACCAATCATTAATTTTATAGCGAGCCCCATTGACTTTAATGGTAGGCAAACTTCTAAAACCAGGGCATCCCTTCAGCCACAATTTCTTTAAAAAAAATGTGTGCAAAGTGTCTAAAAACCCAGACGGTGGCATGGCAGAGGGGAATCAACGTCAAAATACAGTAGTCACCCAAAAATATGTATTTTATGCAACACTTTAGATTTTTTTTTTACCTACTTGCCAACTGCTCCACACCAATTGGCGTGAGCAGTGCGGCAGCCCCAGGACCACTCCACCCCAATTGGCGTGAACGGCCTTCCATGGGGCTAGCAGGAGATCGCACGCACGCTGTGCGCGCATCTCCTCCACCTTCAGTCTCCCAGGGGCGATCGCTGCTCGGCGACTGTTAGATGGCGAAACCGCCATCTAATTAACCCGTACAGCGCTGCGATCTAGGGCAGCGCTGTACTGGGGACAGCCGTGTGACACAGCTGTCCCCTCCATAGGCTGGGGAGTGATCGGCTGTCATAAGCTGAAGCCTATGACAGCCGATCACGCTGATTGGCTGGCGGGGGGGGGGGAGGGAGGACACAATACAAAATAAATAAAAAAAATAGGCAAATGTATTAAAAAAAATATAAAATATTTATTACAAAAAAAATAAACGATCAGACCCCACCAACAGAGAGCTCTATTGGTGGAGAGAAAAGCAGGGGGGGGGGGGGGCAGGGGGGGAAATCACTTGTGTGCTGAGTTGTGCGGCCCTGCAGCTAGGCCTTAAAGCTGCAGTGGCCATTTTAATAAAAAAAATTCCTGGTCACTAGGGGGGTTTAACACCGCAGTCCTCATGAGGTTAAAGAAATGTCAATGGCTGCTAACTCTAGCGGTTGATGGCAAAGACTCCATACATGCTACAATCGCCAAATATGCTATGTATTTTAAAGGAAGCATGAGATCTTAAATAATGTATGTGTAACGATGGGTGTCAGCACACAGAGAGAATCTGATTATTGATGATCTGCAGAATCCTCAATAATACAAATGTATACTTGATTATGGATGATCTGCAGAATCACCAACAATACAAGTATGACTAACCTCTGGACACCTAATGAAGTGTAAGAGTTTGGTGTAACTGTAGGCTATCTCCCGTGAGGCGGGAGACACAGGCAGCTCGGCCAGGAACCACCTGAGGGGCAGGTGGCCCTCGGCTGTGCAGGGACTATCTCCTTGAGAGAGGGGATAGAGAGAACCTGGCAACCAGTGATACTTGGTGATCAGATAATAGACTGTACTGCAGCCAGGGGACTCCAGAGGAGTAGAGGCCACTGGCTGCTAGCAGGCCGGACTCTCTGAGGAGCAGGAGTCCTAACAGCTAACTGGCACTTGGTGGAATAGTGTCACAGCTAGTACAGATAGACTGAGCACTCAAGGGATGAGTGACAGCCTGGAGGTTCGGGCAGGCCAGGTCGGCAACACACAAGCAGATAAGGTACAGAGAGAGAAGGCTGATTCGGTAACCGGGTACAGGCAGGGTTTGGCAACAGGTAGGCAGATATGCAGAGGTACCGAATCAGAAAGCAAGAGAGAGGTCGACAGAGCAAATAGTCATAACAGATATAAAGCACAGTCCTTGTCTGAGGTGTAAGGTCCTTGGTCTCGACACCCAGGAACTAGTCTAGAGAATAACTCAACAATGACGCAGTAATCCTAAGCTTGGGTGTGAGGTCCTTGGTCACAACACCCCGGAACTGGTCTAAAATATAACACAGTAATGACACAGTGATCCTAAGCTTGGGTGTGAGGTCCTTGGTCTCAACACCCCGGAACTGGTCTAAAATATAACACAGCAGTAATCTGGCTAAGTGTGAATTCCCAGGTCCACCTGGTTCTAACACACTGTGGGATCCTACTGAGGTCTGAGTGCTCACACGTAACTTCAGTTCGGCCTTCAATACCATCTGCCCACGCACACTTCATGAGGGTCTAGCAGCACTCGGGGTCCATTCCACCCCATGCCTTTGGATCACAGACTTCCTATCCAACAGATCACAATCTGTCAAACTGGGTGATATCTCCTCTCAACCTCGGACCACTAATATGGGGGCTCCACAAGGCTGCGTCCTATCTCCGATGCTGTTCTCCCTCAACACGAACAATTGCAGATCCACAGCAGACTCGGTCAAGGTTATCAAATTTGCAGACGACACCACTATCGTTGGCCTTGTCACCAATAATGACGAGAGGGCCTATCGTCAGCAGGTAGACAGAATCTGCCACTGGTGCAGGGAGAATAGGCTGGTCCTGAACACAGCAAAAACCGTGGAGATGATTATCGATTTCAGGAAGCATGCCCCCTTACTACTACCAATCCAGATTGATGGCACTGAAGTGGCAAGAGTAACCAGTGTTCACCTCCTGGGCACCACCATCTCAAAGGACCTGAGATGGAGGGCTAACACCAGCTCCACCCTGGCGAAGGCCCAAAAAAGACTCTTCTTCCTCCGCCAGCTGAAAAAGTTTGGCATGCCCCACCAGGTTCTCACAAGATTCTACTCTGCCACCACAGAGTCTATACTCTGCTCTTCCATCCTGGTCTGGTACGCTGGTTCCTCTGCCAGTGACAGGCGCAAACTCCAGAGGGTCATTAGATCAGCAGAGAGAATCATCGGGAAACCCCTCCCGTCACTTGAACTACTTTACAACACAAGACTGTGCACTAGAGCGCTGAAGATAGCCAACGACTCCTCCCATCCCGGCCAGGGCTACTTCAGTCGCCTACGTTCAGGGCGGAGATTCCGGGTCATCCCCACCAGGACTACGAGGCACCGGAACTGTTTTTTTCCCTCCGCCGTTAACCTCCTGACTCATGTTCCGCCTCCTCCACCCCCTTTTTAGGTTCACAGTCTGGCCCTGTCACAGACCTTCTGTCTGCCTGGAACTGTAATGGCTTTAGCTGCACTCATCTGCACTGTTCTCTTAGTCTGATATTGCGATCTGAACTTACTTCTTGCTACATGCTCCTGTATTATCTTGTCAATGCTTTACCGTGTATATCTCCTGTATATTGCACTATTGTCAGTTATTTTTCTTCTTTTGTCTTTGGAATTGCTGAGCTCTGTATGTGCCAGACCCAATTCCAGGCATGATCCTGTCATGCTTGGCGAAATAAAGATTCTGATTCTGACGTAAGTATTCGCAATGGCAGACAACCAGAGACTGACCAGCAAGATCTATATATACTGCAGCGATCCTCCGCGCCGCCCTGCGCCACTCAGCCAATCAGTAAGGCGCTGGGATCAGCTGATCGACCTGATCAGCTGATCGCTCTCCTACTGGCATAAAGGGCTTGCCTTCTAGTGTAGCTCTCCATCTGTGTGCACTAGAAGGCCCAGGCAAAGCAGACACATGCTGTTGTGCGGAAACCGCCGGTCTGAACGTGGAGACAGCCGCCCCGCTGCCAGACCGCGCGGCGGCATCTCCGCAATCCATTACAATATGGGTGTATTTATATTAATAATAATTAAATTGTAAGCTCTCTTGAGTTGGGTTCTTTATTCCTCTGTGTTATGTCTTTGTAACTGCCTCAAGTTTGCAATGTTGAATGAATGTTGAAAGTGCTTATGCATTACCCGTTAGAGGAAGTCAGACAGGAATGTTGTGGTTTTCTCATACGTAACAGGTTGTCCTCTTTTAAAATATTTAAATTCCTGTAGACTATTCTAAAGAAAACACTCATGAATGTCCTTTAAGAACAACCTTGAGCTGAATTATGAATTTTTTGTCACTGACAATTCTTCATTAATTCAGTAAAGTTCAAAATTTAAACCTGAGTTGTGAATGCGGATTTTCAAACACTGCCAACCCATGTCTGCTGCTTTATGAGTCTGACAAGCCCTACTCCTGGTTACAAGTGTTGGGGGAAGTTCACATTCCCCAAGAATGCAGGCAGAGCATCTAGTGCTCAGTGCAGGGGCGTCGCTAGCCTTATTTTGGGGGGGCACGTGCCCCCAATCTGTCCTGGGGCGCCACGGATCCCAGCCGCCGCCGCCGCGTCACTCAGACCTCAGGATCAGGCGGCGAGCCGGCGACCAATCGTGCGGGCGCTAGGACCCAGCGCCCGCACTGATATGCGGAAGTGACATCACTTCCGCATATCGAGCGGGTGCGTCCGGCGCCCGCTGGTACTGGTCGGGTCGCCGCTGATCCTGAGGTCTGCCAGGTGAGGGGGGAGCGGCGGCGGCTAGAGGGGGGCCTCCCTGTCACTCACTCACTACCTAAAGGGGCTCCCTGTCACTCACTCACTCCCTAAAGGGGCTCCCTGTCACTCACTCACTCCCTAAAGGGGCTCCCTGGCACTCACTCACTGCCTAATGGGGCTCCCTGTCACTCACTCACTGCCTAATGAGGCTCCCTGTCACTCACTCACTCCCTAAAGGGGCTCCCTGTCACTCACTCACTCCCTAAAGGGGCTCCCTGTCACTCACTCACTCCCCAAAGGGGCTCCCTGTCACTCACTCACTGCCTAAAGGGGCTCCCTGGCACTCACTCACTCCCTAAAGGGGCTCCTGTCACTCACTCACTCCCTGAAGGGGCTCCCTGGCACTCACTCACTGCCTAAAGGGGCTCCCTGTCACTCACTCCCTAAAGGGGCTCCCTGTCACTCACTCACTCCCTAAAGGGGCTCCCTGTCACTCACTCACTGCCTAAAGGGGCTCCCTGTCACTCACTCACTCCCTAAAGGGGCTCCCTGTCACTCACTCACTCACTCACTCACTCACTCACTCACTCCCTAAAGGGGCTCCCTGGCACTCACTATCTCCCTAAAGGGGCTCCCTGGCACTCACTCACTCCCTAAAGGGGCTCCCTGGCACTCACTCACTCCCTAAAGGGGCTCCCTGGCACTCACTCACTGCCTAAAGGGGCTCCCTGTCACTCACTCCCTAAAGGGGCTCCCTGTCACTCACTCACTCCCTAAAGGGGCTCCCTGTCACTCACTCACTGCCTAAAGGGGCTCCCTGGCACTCACTCACTGCCTAAAGGGGCTCCCTGGCACTCACTCAC
Source organism: Hyperolius riggenbachi (assembly GCF_040937935.1). NCBI lineage: Eukaryota > Metazoa > Chordata > Amphibia > Anura > Hyperoliidae > Hyperolius > Hyperolius riggenbachi. The sequence continues at coordinate 282,864,362 of NC_090647.1, forward strand.
TACCTAAAGGGGCTCCCTGTCACTCACTTCCTAAAGAGGCTCCCTGGCACTCACTCACTGCCTAAAGGGGCTCCCTGTCACTCACTCACTTCCTAAAGGGGCTCCCTGGCACTCACTCACTGCCTAAAGGGGCTCCCTGGCACTCACTCACTCCCTAAAGGGGCTCCCTGTCACTCACTCACTACCTAAAGGGCCTCCCTGTCACTCACTCACTGCCTGAAGGGCCTCTCTGTCACTCACTCACTGCCTGAAGGGGCTCCCTGGCACTCACTCACTCCCTAAAGGGGCTCCCTGGAACTCACTCACTGCCTAAAGGGGCTCCCTGTCACTCACTCACTGCCTGAAGGGGCTCCCTGGCACTCACTCACTGCCTGAAGGGGCTCCCTGCCACTCACTCACTGCCTGAAGGTGCTCCCTGGCACTCACTCACTGCCTGAAGGGGCTCCCTGGCACTCACTCACTGCCTAAAGGGGCTCCCTGGCACTCACTCAATGCCTAAAGGGGCTCCCTGGCACTCACTCACTGCCTAAAGGGGCTCCCTGGCACTCACTCACTGCCTGAAGGGGCTCCCTGTCACTCACTCACTGCCTGAAGGGGCTCCCTGGCACTCACTCACTACCTAAAGGGGCTCCCTGTCACTCACTATCGGGGTCCCTGTCACTCACTACCTAACTGGAGGTGCCTGTCACTCACTAGCTAACCTGGGGGTCCCTGTCACTCACTACCTAACTTGGGGGGCTACCATATTAAGGGGGCATTCTGCCTATTTATGTGAAATGCTGTCTATTTATATGCCTCATGACTGCTGAATTTGTCTTGTTGGGGGCCTCAAGATTGCTGAATTTGTCTTGTTGGGGGCCTCATGATTTGTTGGGGGCCTCATGATTGCTGAATTTGTCTTGTTGGGGGCCTCATGATTTGTTGGGGGCCTCATGATTGCTGAATTTTTCTTGTTGGGGGCCTCATGATTTGTTGGGGGCCTCATGATTGCTGAATTTGTCATGTTGGGGTCACATGATTGCTAACTGCGAGACTATGGGAAAAGCTGAATCCTTATCATATGAGACAATAGCATTAAACCTACTTTTTTAGCTTTTTAAAACAGAAAATAAAACTGGGAGGTTCTAAAAAATTGAATACATTTTTCAGGAGTAGGATGGATGAAATTGTTTATCTTCACAGTTTATTTTCAACTTGGATTTTCCATAATGTTTATGTATGAGTTAAAATGTTTGTACCGTATTTAGTTTAAATTGCTGTTGCCACTTTGCGATAGATAAGTGACTTTTGGGTTGCAGTTTGGGCACTTGGCCTCGAAAAGGTTCGCCACCACTGTCATTATTATTATTATTATTTATTGTATTTATAAAGCGCCAACATATTACGCAGCGCTGGACAATAAATATATACAATGATACAAGGATGACATACATAGGGTTATACACATAGAACAAGGTTATACATACAAATTGTACAAAATACATGATCATGCAATATGGGCTGGTTAGGTAGGCCCAGTAATACAAGTACAGGCTGTCAAAGGACAGGAGCACATGATCCTGTAGATTACACTAGGGAGTGGAGGACCCTGCCAGAGGCTTACAGTCATAATCTAATGTCCCACCATTGCTAGGTTCATGTAAATTTGTCTCCACCCGTTACCACACCAATATTCTGGTCCATTGCCCACCCATTTTTCGATGCGGCGCGATAAGCACGCCGCACAACGTGATCCTCATATTTTTGGCACGCTAGCTGCAGTGTGCTGAATTCTGCTGCCTACAGTATGTACAGTATACGCTGTTCTCTAGTGCCTGCACTGTGTGCTAATTTACCTCCAGTGTGTACAGTGTAAGGTGTTACTCTGTGCCTTTACTGATTGTAAACCAGCAATATTGTATGCTGATCCCTGCTACTTTCAGTATGTACAGTATTAGCTGTAAAGCCTGGTACACACATACAATTTTGATTAGCCAATTTTAGCTCTGTTCATAAAATTCATTGTCTGTTGGCCCACTTACTGCACGGGGGTGGTAAAATTGGGGGTCAGTGATTGACCAATCAAAATTGTATGTGCGTATACATCTTTGATCTATGCCTATACTGATTGTAAATTATCTAAATAAAGGACAGGGGGCTCCATACAATATTTCGATGGGCAGGCCCGTTAGCTGTAGCTTACACCGCTGCTAAGTTCATGTACCTTTGGCCCCACCTATGGCCACGCCCACTCACCTCATGACCACGCCCATTTTTTGCCGCGACATCTCCCCGCCTGGTGCCCACAGGTGCCCCCGATCTCCAAGGACCCTAGAAACGCCCCTGGCTCAGTGTATAAAGCAGTAATACTTTTACAGTGTGACACACAATATGAACATTGGACAATTTATAAAAGACTGAATTGTGTTGTGGGAAAAAAAAACAACACACCCTGTTATGAGTAGTGCTGCTTTCTTTTCTGCTGCCGGCTCCCAATTGGCTGATTTACATTACATGGGGCTAGAGATATTTTGACCTGGCTCACCATCAACAGAGTGAGAGAATTTTTTACCCACTAATTGAAGTTCTGAATTTTGATACACTAACTTGTCCCATGTAGAGGGGCTTTTGATGTGTTCACAGTCTTTAAATAGGTTGATGTATAGTATTCTTGCTCATTACAGCATGCATGTTTCAGGGCCAGTGTTAGTAACATATACGGATTCAGTACAACCCATCTGTGTATTGGAAATACACAGAATCATGCATCTTTTTGTAAGCTAATACATTTGACTTTTGATTAGCTGTAGGCACAGGTGCTGTATCCTGAATTCGACTGCATTTGTGAAGGGTGTGTGCAGTTACTCTCCTGTGTGTATGAGTGTGGACAGAGGATGCATATGCTCTTTCCTCTGAGCAGAGATGACTTATAACACCTCCTGCCTCTATTGGGGGATTGGCTGATTGTGGTCAGTACTACAACTAAGGTTCTCTTATTTGTGGAGTATTGCTGAACTGCGGACTGGTCATGAAGGGTTTATCTCTCAGTTACATGGTGAGGAGCTGGAGGGTGAAGGCTGTTTAATAGATGGTAAAAGCCCACTCCGTTATCAGATCGTGGCTTGCTTGAGGGATCCTGAGTTATAACTAACTTTTCATGCAATGGCTTTATCAACTATGAACTTGTGCGAATGTATGAATAGAGTATACTGTAGATTTACCATAAGTGTACAATGTTTTTAAGAACTTATTCTAAGAATGCTCTGCTTCGCTTGTGGGTACTGTGCATTAGGGCAAAGAGGGTGGCTGAGACAGAGGGGTAAAAGCGGTGTACCTCCCAACCTTTAGGAATACACCAGGGTCAGCGTGTCGATAACAGCATAAGTCTAGATTTGGTTATCCTAGAGCAGTGATCTGCAAACTTGGCTCTCTAGCTGTTAAGGAACTACAAGTCCCACAATGCATTTGCCTTTATGAATCATGACTGTGGCCGCCAGACTCCCGCAATGCATTGTGGGACTTGTAGTTGGAGAGCCAAGTTTGCAAATCACTGTCCTAGACATATGCTGGATTGGTTTTTGGCTAAATTATTTAGGCTCATGAGGTCTACCTAACATTTTAAGGCATAGGGGGAAATTATGTTTTCTTGCTGACATTTAAAGCTTGAGATGATTCCAATGCGGTCGGTTGTTTGGGGAGAAATCATGAAAAACATGGTGAGATAAATATAGGTACATGTAGTTCTAGACCTTCTAAGAATTTGACAGCAGTCACTTTCTGTTTTCCTGTACAGCATGTGTTCAAAAAAACTATTACTGTTATCTATGCAAATGATGCAAACAGAAAGTTAAATTTAGCCCAATGTCCTGAAAAGTAAATAGAAGGCAAAACACACACACACGAGTATGTATATGTGTATATATACCCAAAAGAACAACTCGTGAACTATTTGAGTAGCGCAATGGTGTGTTAGAGAATTATCAAATCAGACTGCCATGTCTTGGGTTAACACCTGTTTTTATATTTTGCTTTTTGTAGCGGTTTTCGGCAAGCATCTTATCTGACAGTAAAACCTTGTCTAATTGATACTGAACTACTCAGGGTAAAGGTAGTCACTAACAATCCAATTTCTAGCGAAAAATAGTTTGAGCGATTAGAAATTCTGATCGGAAGTGAAATCGTTCACTACACCATCAACAAACCAATCTTTGCTTCCTATCTATAACAACCAACAAGAAAATCCAATCGGACAACTGTTTTTATAATCATTTGATTGTGCCCATCAACAGAGATTATTTACAACCAATCCGATCAGAATTTCTGATCGCTCAAACGATTTTTCGCTAGAAATTGGACCGTTAGTGGCCACCTTTAGTCAGCACCAGAAGCGTCTCCTCCCCACTCCCTCCGTGCCACAAACATGCTGGTTGTGTGTCAATACATTATCATTATTTTTCATTTATATAGCGCCAACATCTTCTGCAGTACTGTGCATAGTACAAAACAAATAGTGGGCAGCATAGATACATGAGAGGTTCAAAACATTGTACAATCAGGACATTTAGCAATTCATGTACAAATACAGTGGGATGCGAAAGTTTAGGCAAGCTTGTTAATTGTCATGATTTTCCTGTATAAATTGTTGGTTGTTATGATAAAAAAAAATGTCAGTTAAATATATTATATAGGAGACACACACAGTGATATTTGAGTAGTGAAATAAAGTTTATTGGACTTACAGAAAGTGCGCAATAATTGTTTAAATAAAATTAGGCAGGTGCATACTATCACAAGCTCCCCAGTGGTCGGACCGCATAATGCCTTCCAATCGGTTTCAGCACACAGTCCATACAATCTGTGGTCGCAATCGGTGCGCAGAAACCGCTGGGATTTTGGAAGCAGACCGACTAGGAAGGAGCTTATGAGTTACGGTAATACAAATTACGCACTATTTCAGGGTATAACTGCCACCACCTCTGTTCAAATGGGACAGAGGAACCCACTGACTGGCTGATTCTAGACCTGCAAATAAAACGGTTAAACACACTCTATTTTATCTAGCTATCAACAATAGTAGCGACTCTTCAGAAGCTAGGTTCGGTTTTGCGTTGCTGAATAATAGGTGTAGCCGAACAAATAAATGACGTTAGCGTTGTTTATTATAAATGCAATATAAATAATTACTATATACAGAAAATCATTAACCAACCACTTGCCGACCGCCAACTGCACAGGGGCGGCCGGAAAGTGGATCCCGCAAGGACCGCCGCATGCACAGAGGCGGCGGTCCTTGTACGGGCATGGGCGGAGCGATCGCGTCATCCGTGACGCGATCCTCCGCCGGAGATCGATGGCCGGGGATTTAGCCTCCAGCTTGCCGGCCACTTAGCAGCGCCGGCGGGTGGAGGAATACAAATCTCCGCCGATCCATGCGTATAATAGGCTTTATAATGTATACAAAGCCTATTATACAGGCTGCCTCCTGCCCTGGTGGTCCCAGTGTCCGAGGGACCACCAGGGCAGGCTGCAGCCACCCTAGTCTGCACCCAAGCACACTGATTTCCCCCCCCCCCCCCGCCCCCTGATCGCCCACAGCACCCCTCAGACCCCCCCCTGCCCAACCCCCAGACCCGTTTGCACCCAATCACCCCCTTAATTGCCCATCAATCACTCCCTGTCACTATCTGTCGACACTATTTTTTTTTATTGCCTAAACTGCCCCCTGCTCCCTCCAGATCACCCCCCACCCCTCAGATTCTACCCAGACCCCCCCGTGTACTGTATGCCTCTATCCCCCCTGTAATAACCCACTGATCACCTGTCAATCACCCATCAATCACCCCCTGTCACTGCCACCCATCAATCCCCCTCTGTTACTGCCACCCATCAATCAGCCCCTAACCTGCCCCTTGCGGGCAATCTGATCACCCACCCACACCAATAGATCACCTGCAGATCCGATGTCAGATCACCTCCCAAGTGCATTGTTTACATCTGTTCTCTACCCTAAACACCCACTAATTACCCATCAATCACCCCCTATCACCACCTGTCACTGTTACCCATCAGATCAGACCCTAATCTGCCCCTTGCGGGCACCCAATCACCCGCCTACACGCTCAGATTGCCCTCAGACCCCCCCCCTTATTAATTCGCCAGTGCATTATTTACATCTGTTCTTCCCTGTAATAACCCACTGATCACCTGTCAATCACCCATCAATCACCCCCTGTCACTGCCACCCATCAATCACCCCCTGTCACTGCCACCCATCAATCACCCCCTGTCACTGCCACCCATCAATCAGCCCCTAACCTGCCCCTTGCGGGCAATCTGATCACCCACCCACACCAATAGATCCCCCGCAGATCCGACGTCAGATCACCTCCCAAGTGCATTGTTTACATCTGTTCTCTACCTTAAACACCCACTAATTACCCATCAATCACCCCCTGTCACTGCTACCCATCAGATTAGACCCCTATCTGCCCCTAGGGCACTCAATCACCCACCCACACCCTCAGAACGCCCTCAGACCCCAGCCCTGATCACCTCGCCAGTGCATTGCTTGCATCTATTCCCCCCTCCAATCACACCTTGATACACCCATCAATCACCTCCTGTCACCCCCTAGCACACCTACCCATCAGATCAGGCCCAAATTTGCCCCGTGTGGGCTCCTGATCACTCGGCCAAACCCTCAGACCCACTTCCAATCACCTCCCCAGTGCATTGATTGAATCTATTTTCCCCTCTAACCACCCCCTGAAACACCCATCAATCACCTCCTGTCACCCCCCTAGCACTCCTATCCATCAGATCAGGCCCAATACAACCTGTCATCTAAAAGGCCACCCTGCTTATGACCGGTTCCACAAAATTCCCCCCTCGCCATACACCTAACGGAATACCTTGTGGTGTGTTCTTTCTAAAATGGGGTCATTTGTGGGGTTCCTATACTGCCCTGGCATTTTAGGGGCCCTAAACTGTGAGGAGTAGTCTAGAAAACAAATGCCTCAAAATGACCTGTGAATAGGACGTTGGGCGCCTTAGCGCACCTAGGCTGCAAAAAAGTGTCACACATGGTATCGCCATACTCAGGAGAAGTAGTATAATGTGTTTTGGGGTGTATTTTTACACATACCCATGCTGGGTGGGAGAAATCTCTCAGTAAATGGACAATTGTGTGTAAAAAAAAAATCAAACAATTGATATTTACAGAGATATTTCTCCCACCCAGCATGGGTATGTGTAAAAATACACCACAAAACACATTATACTACTTCTCCTGAGTACGGCAGTACCACATGTGTGGCACTTTTTTACACCCTAAGTACGCTAAGGGGCCCAAAGTCCAATGAGTACCTTTAGGATTTCACAGGTCATTTTTCGACATTTGGTTTCAAGACTACTCCTCACGGTTTAGGGCCCCTAAAATGCCAGGGCAGTATAGGAACCCCACAAATGACCCCATTCTAGAAAGAAGACACCCAAAGGTATTCCGTTAGGAGTATGGTGAGTTCATAGAAGATTTTATTTTTTGTCACAAGTTAGCGGAACAAGTTAGCGGAAAATGACACTTTGTGAAAAAAAAACAATTAAAATCAATTTCCGCTAACTTGTGACAAAAAATAAAATCTTCTATGAACTCACCATACTCCTAACAGAATACCTTGGGGTGTCTTCTTTTTAAAATGGGGTCATTAGTGGGGTTCCTATACTGCCCTGGCATTTTAGGGGCCCTAAACCGTGAGGAGTAGTCTTGAAACAAAAATGACCTGTGAAATCCTAAAGGTACTCATTGGACTTTGGGCCCCTTAGCGCAGTTAGGGTGCAAAAAAGTGCCACACATGTGGTATCGCCGTACTCAGGAGAAGTAGTATAATGTGTTTTGGGGTGTATTTTTACACATACCAATGCTGAGTAGGCGAAATAGCTCTGTAAATGGACAATTGTGTGTAAAAAAAAATCAAACAATTGTCATTTACAGAGATATTTCTCCCACCCAGCATCGGTTTGTGTAAAAATACACCCCAAAACACATTATACTACTTCTCCTGAGTACGGCAATACCACATGTGTGGCACTTTTTTGCAGCCTAACTGCGCTAAGGGGCCCAAAGTCCAATGAGCACCTTTAGGCTTTACAGGGGTGCTTACAAATTAGCACCCCCCAAAATGCGAGGACAGTAAACACACCCCACAAATTACCCCATTTTGGAAAGTAGACACTTTAAGGTATTCAGAGAGGGGCATGGTGAGTCCGTGGCAGATTTCATTTTTTTTTCGTCACAAGTTAGCAGAAATGGAAACTTTTTTTTTTTTTCTTCTTGTCACAAACTGTCATTTTCCGCTAACTTGTGACAAAAATAATATCTTCTATGAACTCACTATGCCTCTGAGTGAATAATTTGGGATGTCTTCTTTCCAAAATGGGGTGATTTGGGGGGTATTTATACTATCCTGGAATTCTAGCCTCTCATGAAACATGACAGGTGGTCAGAAAATTCAGAGATGCTACAAAATGGGAAAATTCACTTTTTGCACCATAGTTTGTAAATGCTATAACTTTTACCCAAACCAATAAATATAGGCTGAATGGGTTTTTTTTATCAAAAACATGTTTGTCCACATTTTTCGTGCTGCATGTATACAGAAATTTTACTTTATTTGAAAAATGTCAGCACAGAAAGTTAAAAAAATCATTTTTTTTACAAAATTCATTTCTTTTTGAGGAATATAATAAAAACTAAAAATCGCAGCAGCAATCAAATAGCACCAAAAGAAAGCTTTATTAGTAACAAGAAAAGGAGCCAAAATTCATTTAGGTGGTAGGTTGTATGAGCGAGCAATAAACCGTGAAAGCTGCAGTGGTCTGAATGGAAAAAAAGGGTCTGGTCCTTAAGAGGGGTAAAGCCTACGGTCCTCAAGTGGTTAAAATCAACAATTATAGAGACAAATAATATCACAGTATGGAAAATAAAAATAAGGGAAGAAAATACTTCAGTTCGTGGAGATATGTTCCTTCTGGGAAAACACGTGCAGTTCCTTTGTTTCAGTTCAGGAGCAAAGTTCAGACAAGATGGCCGCTAACCACATGGTCCTCTGGCTAGCAGCAGCCTGCTCTCGTGAAGATGGGATTTGAAGGACTGCCCCACCCTGTATGCACCCTGGTTTTATAGAAGATAGTTTTGGGTGGAACAAAGCAAGCCCCCTCCGGTTCACAAACCAATCACAGTTAATTCCCTCGGAGAGAGATTTAGGTTTAAACTTATAAAACGCTGTAATTCAAAACCGATAAATGCCACATTTGCGCTGATAACAGATTAATATTCCTCAGATTATGACAATTCCTATGACATCAGACTTGATTAGGGTAGAGGGTCCAGTTTCTGAGAAGTGTAATAACTTGGTTGTAGCCTACCCCTTGCTGGTATCAAAAGGTTCAGCAGGACACTACAAACCCAATGATACAACTCTCATAACTATCCTAGATACGGTATTCCGTAAATAGGCAAAAAATCATATACAGCATTTATTTTCTCTGTTTCTGACGGAGTCAGGCAGTCTGGTCTCATGCTGAGTTTATTCTGTCTCTTCAAAAGGCAGTAACACTTGCCATTTGGGGCTTACTGCTGGAGAGCTTTCACACCTCTGGGTGACTGGCCAGAAAAGGGACTCTTTTGATCAAGTTCATTAACCACACAGTCCTTATCAGAGAGCATACTTGGCTCTCATGAAAACAACTCTGCTAACACCTATGAAGACAACAAAGACTGCCTGGTATCCATAGACATAAGATTCTGATCTGGCACGTCAACGGCAATCGGTTCAGGAAACCGATTGCGATTTCGTTTCCTGGTCTCACGGCTGTTCCGTGACACATACATTTGGGCACTGTTATTGATTCCAAAACCTTTAGAACTAATTATTGGAACTCAATTTGGCTTGGTAAGCTCAGTGACCGCTGACCTACATACATAGGTGAATCCAATTATGAGAAAGAGTATTTAAGGGGGTTAATTGTAAGTTTCCATCCTCTTTTAATTTTCTATGCAGAGTAGCAACATGGGGGTCTCAAAACAACCTGAAGACAAAGATTATTCACCATTATGGTTTAGGGGAAGGATACAGAAAGCTGTTTCAGAGATTTCAGCTGTCTGTTTCCACAGTTAGGAACATATTGAGGAAATGGAAGACCACAGGCTCAGTTCAAGTTAAGGCTCGAAGTGGCAGACCAAGAAAAATCTCGGATAGACAGAAGCGACGAATGGTGAGAACAGTCAGAGTCAACCCACAGACCAGCACCAAAGACCTACAACATCATCTTGCTGCAGATGGAGTCACTGTGTATCGTTCAACCATTCGGTGCACTTTACACAAGGAGATGCTGTTTGCAAGAGTGGTGCAGAGGAAGCCTTTTCTCCACCCACAGCACAAACAGAGCCGCTTGAGGTATGCTAAAGCACATTTGGACAAGCCAGCTTCATGGCTTGGAATAAGGTGCTGTGGACTGATGAAACTAAAATTGAGTTATTTGGGCATAACAAATGGAGGAAAAAGTACGCAGCATTCCAAAAAAAAAACAAAAAAAAAAACACCTGCTACCTACAGTAAAATATGGTGGTGGTTCCATGCTGTGGGGCTGTGTGGCTAGTGCAGGGACTGAAAATCTTGTCAAAGTTGAGGGACGCATGAATTCCACTCAGAATAAGCAGATTCTGGAGACCAATGTCCAGGAATCAGTGACAAAGCTGAAGTTGCCCCGGGGCTGGATCTTTCAACAAGACAATGACCCTAAACACTGCTCAAAATCCACTAAGGCACTCATGCAAGGACAACGTTCTTGAGTGGCCATCTCAGTCCCCAGACCTGAATATAATTGAAAATCTGTGGTGTGAGTTAAAGAGAGCTGTGTATGCTTGGAAGCCATCAAACCTGAATGAACTAGAGATGTTTTGTAAAAGCAATGGTTCAAAATACCTTCAACCAGAATCCAGACTCTCATTGGAACCTATAGGAAGTGTTTATAGGCTGTAATTTCTGCAAAAAGACGATCTACTAAATATTGATTTCATTTCTTTTTTGTGGTGCCCAAATTTATGCACCTGCCTAATTTTGTTTAAACAATTATTGCACACTATCTGTAAATCCAATAAACTTTATTTGACTTCTCAAATGTCACTATGTGTGTCTCCTAAATGATATATATTTAACTGACATTTTTTATCGTAACAATCAACGATTTATACAGGAAAATCACGACGATTAACAAGGTTGCACAAACTTTCGCATCCCACTGTACATACACAGTTGATGTGTGGTTTGAGACATCACCAATGTTGATGTTCATATGATAAGGTGCACGCCAAGTACACACAGAGTGTGGCACTACCAATTTTTTTGGGATCACACTGTGGAGAAACAAAACATCCAAAGCAAGCCACATAACAATCGCTGGGCATGATGCATGTAACTGCGGTAATATTGCTGTGCACAGACAGTGCACGGCAATATTACCCTTACTTCTGACAGCAAGTACTGCAAGTTACGCTATTAGCCTGACCTATGGTACTATGGTAGCACGACCATTGTTACAGTAATGAGCGGTAGCGCTACTCGAGTACTTTGGGTCACACTACCGGTAATAGTGTAACTTGTACTTGGTAGCAAGAGCAAGGGTAATATTGTTGTGTGCTGTCTGTGCACAGCATTATTACACCAGTTATGTGCATCAGGCCCCTGTGTACTCAGGAGCAGACTCACGGTCAAAACCTTTAAGGCTGGGTGCACACATAACAGAGCGTGAAAGGTTGCGTTTTCTGTCGTGTAATTTTTTTGTGTGCATTTATAGTGCATTTTTCCTGCGTTTGCGTTTTTTTCTGCAGATGCGTTTTCATTTCGCATATACAAAACGCATATGCATTTTGTATGCATTTTTCATGCGTTTTTTCAATTGTGTTTTATGTTAATCACTAGGAAGACAACAGGGAGTGGAAATACATCACAAAAAAAAAAAAAAAGAAAAAAAAAAAAAAGAAATCGCATATATATAAAAAAATTGAAAAACGCATGAAAAACCCATACCATTGTGTACCCATTGACATTCATTATGTGCATTTTTGAATATTATGCAGCAAAACGCAAAGAAAATGCATATGTGTTTTTATATGCGTTTTTCTTGTGGCCCGTAGACTTCCATTAACGGCAAAAATGCAGCGTTTTCCGCGACGCTTGCGTTTCTGCTAAGTGTGCACCTAGCCTAAAGCACAGATTCTGGCTCTGCTTGATGGTTTATTGGTGTGCATCAAACTTCAAAGCCATGCCAAGCATAAATGTGCACATTGCTAATGTAATTAAAGTTGACATGCCATGTGGCATTGAAATGGTGGGTACTAGGTGGGATTAGCCACCAAGCAACTATTATATCAACCCCACATGGCATGTCAATCATTAGAGATGGCCTGAACGGTTCGCTGGCGAACGGGAATCGGTGAACTTCCAGGGTTCACAATCGCGGGGAACCGCAAACTTTTCCGGAAGTTCGATTCGCCCTCATAGTGCATCATGAGGGTCAACTTGACCCTCTACATCACAGTCAGCAGGCACATTGTAGCCAATCAGGCTACACTCCCTCCTGGAGCCCCACCCCCTCTTATAAAAGGCAGGCAGCGTCAGGCATTGGACTCACTCGTGTGCCTGCAGTAATTAAAGAAGGGAGAGCTGCTGCAGAGAGAGCTATAGGGAAAGCTTAGTTAGGCGCTTGTTAGCTTGCTCCTTGCTGATTCTTATTGCTAAAAAAGCACCCCTCAACAGCTCTTTTGAGAGCTAATCTTGTTCTTGTGCTCTATTTTTTTGTGTGACCCACTTGCATTATATACAGCCCTGTCAGTCAGTCGCAGCTGGCCTTTGGCCCCTTAGTGGTAATTCCTACTGTGCCACTGCCAGGCCCAGCACATTCAGTGACTACCTGTGTGTGTGACAGGCAGCTGCACATTTGTAATCCCAATCACTGCACCTGTTCACTGTTCAGTGCACCCTACCTACCTACGTGAGCGCACGCATTGTTAATACCACCAGTCATTGCACCTGTTCACGGTACCTGTAGGTGTGGGACAGCTGCACATTTGTAATACCCATCACTGCAGTGCATACCTGTAACCTGTTCAGTGCACATACATGAGCACAAGCAGTGTAATATACCACCAGTCACTGCACCTGTTCACGGTACCTGTGTGTGACAGCTGCACATTTGTAATACCAATCCCTGCATACCTGTTCACTGCACCTGTGTGACCGCACGCTGTTTAGTATACCAGTCCGTGCATACCGGTTAACTGCACCTGTGTGACAGCTGCACATTGTATTGTAATACCAGCCACTGCATACCTTACACTGCACCTGTGTGACTGCACATTGTATTAGTCAAGTCAGTGCATACCTTTCACTTCACCCCCCCCCCCCCCTGATATGGACAAAACAACAGGCAGAGGCAGACCCAGAGGCAGACCACCCGGCAGATCTGTTCGAGGTCGTGCTGACGTGATTTCGTGTGGTCCTAGACCAAAGTACAGTGCTCAGAAGAAGGTACGTCCCATCAACTCCCAAGATTGTCAGGACGTGGTTGACTATTTAACACAGAACACCTCATCTTCCGCAGCCACCAGCGCTACTCCAAGTACCACATCCACTACATTTGACACTTCGCAGGAGTTATTTGTTGGGGAAATCACTGATTCACAGCCATTATTGATACAACAAGATGAAGGTGCTAAGCAAGTTACACCACCTCATATGTCTGAGTTAGGGGACACTATGGATGTAACGTGTGAGGAGGAGGATGATGAAGTACCTGCTGTTGGTGCAGTTTTGGAGGTGTTTGATACAAGCGAAGCTGGGGAGGATGATTATTATGATGATACGGATGCCACAGTGGATCCTAAGAGACAAGATGACCAAGGGGACAGTTCAGAGTGGGAGTCAGAGAAGAGTAGGAGGAGACGAGTTGCTGAAAGAAGCAGGGGGAGCTCGTCGTCAGAAACAGCTGGTGGCAGTGTCCGGCGCCATGTATCGCCACCTATGGACAGCCAGCCAACATGCCCTTCAGCGTCAGCTGCTGACGCCACCATAGTGCCCACACCCCAGGGTGGCTCAGCGGTGTGGACATTTTTAAGTGTGTATGCCAAAGATCAGAGCAATAACATCTGTACTCTATGCCACCAAAAATTGAGCCGTGGAAAGGCCAACACCCACGTAGGGACAACTGCCTTACGAAGGCACAAACTGCAATGGGAAGACCACCTGAGCAAAAGCAGCACACAAAAGCAAAGCCACCCTCCTTCTCCTCTTCCTCCTTCAGGTGCATCATCTTCTTCAGTCGCTTTCTCCCTTGCACCTTCACAATCACAGCCAACCTCCTCCACTCTGCCTCTCACCTTGAGTGGCTCCTCTGCCCACAGCAGCAGCCAGGTGTCTGTGAGGGAAATCTTTGAGCGGATGAAGCCAATGTCTGCCAGTCACCCTCTTGCCCAGCGTCTGACAGCTGGCTTGGCGGAACTGTTATCCTGCCAGCTGTTACCATACAAGCTGGTGGACTCTGAGGCCTTCCAAAAATTTGTGGCCATTGGGACACCGTAGTGGAAGATACCAGGCCGCAATTATTTCTCTAAAAATGCGATACCCAAACTGTACCGGGAAGTAGAAAGGCAAGTGGTGTCATTTCTGGCACACAGCGTTGCGTCAAGGGTCCATCTGACCACAGATGCCTGGTCTGCAAAGCACGGTCAGGGCAGGTACATTACTTACACAGCCCATTGGGTCAACCTGGTGACCGATGGCAAGCAGGGAGTACGTGGCTGTGCAGCGGACCAACTTGTGACACCTCCACGGCTTTGCAGGCCTGCTGCCACCTCCTCTCCTTCTCCTCCTACTACATCCTTTTCGCTGTCGTCCTCCTCCTCCTTGGCTGAGTGGCAGCGCAACTCCACTGGTGCTGCAATCTTCTCTTCAGCTACACAGCCCCAGCTTCCCAGGGCCTATGCTGCATGCAATCTTAGACATGTCTTGCCTCAAAGCGGACAGTCACACTGGAGCAGCTCTCCTAGCTGCTCTGAACAAACAGGTGGATCAGTGGCTGACCCCGCACCAACTGGAGATCGGCAACGTGGTGTGTGACAACGGCAGCATTCTCATTTGAATTTGGGAAAGTTGACACATGTACCCTGTGTCACAAGACCCCTCGTGGCCAGACCGCAAATTGCCTTCCAATCAGTTTCAGCACACAGACCATGCAAGCTGTGGTCGCATTCGATGCACAGAAACCGTCGGAATTTGGGCAGCAGACCGACCAGAAGGGAGCATGTGAGGTTACGGTAATTACAAATTACACACTATTTCAGGGTATAACTGCCACCACCCCTGTTTTCTGAGACAGGGGAACTCACTGACTGGCTATTTCTCGACCTGCAAATAAAACGGTTAAACACACTCTATTCTGTCTAGCTATCAACAACAGTAGCGTCTCCCCAGAAGTCTGGGTTCCGTTTCTGTATGGCTGAATAATAGGGAAGCTGGAGCAACAACTGACGATAGCGTCGGTTTATTGAAAAACAATATAAATAATTAATATATACAGAAAATCGTTAAAAAATCAACAATTATAGAGACAAAGGGTAACATAGTATAGAAAATAAAAATGGAGAAAAAAAACGGATACTTTATTCATGGAAAGATGTCCTTTCTGGGAAAATCATAAAGTTCCTGGTTTCAATTCAGTTCAGTTAGTAACAAAGTTCTTTTGTTCCAGAGCAAAGTCCAAACAAGATGGCCGCTAACCACGTGTCCTCTGGCTAGCAGCAGACAGGCTCTCATACAGATGGAATTTGGAGGACTGAGGTCCGCTTGCTGGCACTGTGCTTTTGATGAAGCTGGCTCGGGGGTGTGGCCGTGCCTGCCCCCTCTGAATTACCAACCAACCCCAGTTCAATTGCTTGGGGAGAGATTTGGGCTTAAACATATAAAATGCCGTAACTCATAAACAATACATGTCATATTTAGGTGGATAGCAGACTCATGATTGTCAGAAAATACAGATGAATATGACATCAGACATGACTAGGGCAGCGGATCCAGTTCTTGAGAAGGGTCATACCTCAATAACCGGACAGGCTATTGAGATAATTTTCATATCAGCACGTTGGCCAGATTTTACCGAATAAGACTATATGAATTTTATAGCTGTGCGATATATATGGTCTCCATATAATAGACAAGAAACCATACACCACCTGCATTCAAATCTGCCCTTGTCGGTGCCGTCCAATCTGGCTTTCTCATGGCCCCCCTGGGAAGCCAGCTTCCTGGTTCTTTTCATGCAGCCATTTGCTGTGGGGGGAATGAGCTGGTCTCTGCACGGAATCCGGCCACGGGCGACATTCCTGAGGGGTAAGGGGAATGCTTTGCTCACAGGAGGACAGAAAAAAAAGAGCACAAAGAAGTCATTTTCTGATCACTTGCACGACTGCACAGATCCGACAGGGAGCGATCAGGAAATCGACTGTGAATTCTCCAGATTCACCTGCGTTTCTCACGGCTGTTCCATGACACCCTGCATGGCATGTGCTTAATCTCGTAATCCAGAGATTTGTGTCTAAGTACCCAGGCTTACAGGACGTCCTAAAGCAGGCCAGGAAGTAATGTTGGCATTTCAGGCGGTCTTACATGGCCATGGCACGATTGGCCGATATTCAGCGGAGAAACAACTTGCCGGTGAGGCGCTTGATTTGCGATAGCCCGACTCGCTGGAATTCGACCCTCCTGATGTTCGACCGCTTGCTACAACAGGAGAAAGCCGTCAAACAGTATCTGTACAACTACAGTCAAAGGACACAGTCTGGGGAGATGGGGATGTTCTGGCCGAAGTACTGGACACTCATGCGAAATGCCTGCAGGCTCATGCGGCCATTTGAGGAGGTGAAAAACATGGTGAGTCGCAGTGAAGGTGCCATCAGCGACTAGATCCTGTATGCCTTCTTCTTGGAGCGTGCCATGTGTAGAGTGGTGGATCAAGCTGTGGATGAGCGTGAACAGGAACAGTTACAGGAGGAAGCGTTGTGGGATCAATTCTCATCAGAACCAGATGTTTCCTCAACACCTGCTGCAGCGAAGAGGGGGGAGGAGGAGGAGGAAGAGTTGTGTGGGGAAGAGGAGTCAGATGATAAGGAAGGTGTTTTTTTTTAGGAGGAGGAGGCAGCAGAAGAACAACCGCAGCAGGCGTTGCAGGGGGCTTGTGCTGCTTAACGCTCCCGTATTATTGTTCGTGGAGAGAACTTACCTGACATCACTGAGGTAGAGCAAGAGGAGTTGGATAGTGTGTCTGGATCCAACTTTGTGCAGATGGCGTCTCTTATGCTGTCCAGCCTGTTGAGAGACCCCTGTATAAAAAAACTCAAGGGGAATGAGCTGTACTGGGTGGCCACGCTACTAGACCCTCGGTATAGGCACAAAGTGGCGGACATGTTACCAACTCACCTAAAGGCAGAAAGGATGCTGCACATGCAGAACAAGCTGGCAACTATGCTTTACAGTGCGTTTAAGGGTGATGTCACAGCACAACGGAATAAAGGTGCCACTGCCAGTAATCCTCCTCCTCCCATTTCCACGCAGGCAAGGACAGGACGCTCTAGCGATCTCATGGTGATGTCAGACATGCAGACATTCTTTAGTCCAACGCCTCGCCTTAGCGCTTCCGGATCCACCCTCCACCAAACGCCTCAACCGGCAGGTAGCCGACTACCTGGCCTTAAGTGTAGCTGTAGACACTGTGAGCAGCGATGAACTCCTGGACTACTGGGTGCGCAGGCTTGACCTGTGGCCAGAGCTGTCCCAATTTGCCATCCAACTTCTGTCTTGCCCTGCCTCTAGCGTCCTGTCAGAAAGGACCTTCAGCGCAGCTGAAGGCATTGTCACTCAGAAGAGAAGTCGCCTAGGTCACAAAAATGTTCAGTACCTCACCTTTATCAAAATGAATGAGGCATGGATCCCGGAGGGCTACTGCCCACCCGAAGACTAAGTCAATCCCCATACACAGCATCTCTGCCTGCATGCCGTGTGACTGGCTGCCTGCCCCTAGACTAAGTCGGTCTCCACACAGCATGACTGCCTTCACCGCCACCACCAACAGGGTCCAGGACTCCAAGCGGATTCCTGAATTTTTAAGGCCGCTGTTAGCAGCGGCCGCTATAACACATTTTTCTGGTGCGTGCACATGCCTGTCTAATTATTCTGGCTGCATTGCAGCTGCAACAACAAAACAAAAGGCATGTACATGTGTCAATTCCCCTTCGTAATTGTTACCTTGCCGCGGTGAAGGGCTTGTGTATCACAATGAAGCAATGACCGATGGCTATATGAGTGTGTTGGGGCTGGGGGGCACACCTGACCCAATAAAATAGATAATAAGGTCGTTGCTTCATTGTGGACAGACCAAAGTCGATCAGCTGGACACTCAGTCACTACTGTTCTGTCAATCAGCTACGTCTGCCTGACCATATGGGCTTGAAAACTGCTATCGCCTGCACTCTGGCCATGGTGCGCACCAGTCCAGCACGGCCGTCACTACACAAACAGCTGTTTGCGATGCGTTACACAGTGAGTTTGGTCTGTCAGTGTCAAGCAGTACACTAATTACACTCCCTGATTGATGTATACACATGCAAGATGTTTTAAAACACTTTAAGCCTCCTATTTAGCAATAAAATGTGATTTCTGCCCTTAAAGGGAAGGTTCAGGGAGGGTGGGTAAAAAATCAAAATCAATGTCCACTTACCTGGGGCTTCCTCCAGCCCGTGGCAGGCAGGAGGTGCCCTCGCCGCCGCTCCGCAGGCTCCCGGTGGTCTCCGGTGGCGCGCCCGACCTGGCCAGGCCGGCTGCCAGGTCGGGCTCTTCTGCGCTCCAAGTCCTGATACTTCTGCGTCCCACGCCGGCGCTCTGACGTCATTGGACGTCCTCCGGGCTCTACTGCGCATGCGCAGTAGTTCTGCGCATGCGCAATAGAGCCCGGAGGACGTCTGATGACGTCAGAGCGCCGGCGTGGGACGCAGAAGTACCAGGACTTGGAGCGCAGAAGAGCCCGACCTGGCAGCCGGCCTGGCCAGGTCGGCGCGCCACCGGAGACCACCGGGAGCCTGCGGAGCGGCGGCGAGGGCACCTCCTGCCTGCCACGGGCTGGAGGAAGCCCCAGGTAAGTGGAAATTGATTTTGATTTTTTACCCACCCTCCCTGAACCTTCCCTTTAAAACACTGCTGTGCGTCAAATCCTGATTTTTCCCGGGGACTTTTGGCGTGTATCCCACTCCGCCATGCCCCCTCCAGGTGTTAGACCCATTGAAACATCTTTTCCATCACTTTGGTGGGCAGCATAAATGTTTCTAGTTTTCAAAGTTTGCCTCTCCATTGAAGTGTATTGCGGTTAGTGGAAGTTCGCGAACGTTTGCGGAAGTTCGCGAACCGAAAATCAGAGGTTCAGGCCATCTCTATCGATCATATGATAAAGTACAGCAGAAACAAGAAACACTAGGGAAAGGTCCCTGCTCTTGCGCATGCCTATCATTTCTATTTTATGGATTACAGGAGTACAATTCTGAGGATAGCAGTGAGGCTTTGTTCACATCTAAAATTGCAATTGCTGACACCAGTGATTTGCGATTTTGTGGGCGATCCCCCCCCCCCCCTCTTGGCGCTTTGGTGGGCGCTGCGGTTTTCTTTAAATCGCTTTTCTAAGCGTTTTTGCACAGCGATGCAGCTTTTTCCACTTCCTGACTCAAGTCAGGAAGTGAACTCTTTGACCCGGAAATCAATAAATACAATGTATTTATTCATCAAAGCGCTGGGGAAATCGCTATATAGAGCGCTTTTTCAAGTGCTGTGCGATTTCCCTATACCTTTTATTGAGTAAAAACGCTCAGAAAATAGTACAGGCAGCGCTTTGCTGTGTGGATCGGAAACGAACAGCTCAGATGAGAACTCTCTCATAGGGAATCATTGCACAAGCTTTTTAGGGCAATTTTAAAAATCGCCAGTGCTTGAAAAAAATGGGCAAAAACACCCTAGGTGCGAACAAGCCCTAAAAGAAAGCGTTTGTGCAAATATAAATTATGAAATTGCTAGTTCAGTTACTTTTTCTACTGAGATTCCAAGTAGTGAAGAAAAGTAGTATCAAACGTAAAATTTTGGACAATGTATTTTGAGTTCTTTTGTTAGCTTATTATCAGTTAAAAGGGGATGATATTAATGTGTGAAAGAAAACATTTTATTTGAGAAAACTGAGGAAAAAACTTAACGGAGGGTATAATCTGATCCCAGCTACTCACTGCAGTACAAAGCTATAAAGCCTCACACTGCTATTTGTGTACTATATGAAAGAGAAGGTTAATGTACACCAAAGGCTGTTGCAGCAACAAGCTGTATTGGAGTTTAGGCAGCAACACACAACATGTTTTGGGTTGAGTCATTCCCAAGTGTTGCTCTTATTTGTGCCCTTTCACTGCTTTGGCACAACTAAAAGAGACTCAGTCCGGAATGCAGCAGTCCATGATCAGTGCAAGGACCCAACTGAGAAGACCTTACCGTCTACTATGCTGGGCAGCACGGTGGTGTAGTGGTGTAGTGGTTAGCGCTCTCGCCTTGCATCACTGGGTTCCTGGTTTGAATCCCAGTCAGGTCAACATCTGCAAGGAGTTTGTATGCTCTCCCCATGTCTGATTGGGTTTCCTCCGGGCACTCCGGTTGCCTCCCACATCCCCCCAAAAAATACAGATAAGTTATTTGGCTTCCCCCTAAAATTAGCCCTAGACTACGATACATACAGTACATACACTACACAATACATACATAGACATATGACTATGGTAGGGATTAGATTGTGAGCTCCTCTGAGGGACAGAGTGCAATATACTCTGAGGGACAAGTGCAATATACTCTGTACAGCGCTGGGGAAGATGATGGCGCTATATAAATACTAAATAATAATAATAATCTACTACAAATAACACTGTGACACCCAAATGGAGTAAAGATGCTACAGCTTTATTACAACCGTTTGTTAACCCCCTCTCGACCTGATTTGTTTCCAGTAATCATGGATTCTCAATGTTTTGATGCTGAACCTCATACGTGTGAACCACCTTATTCTGCTGTGCATAAACATGGGGTGATAGTAACACTGACTAGTTCAGGGTTACCTCATAAGCTGAATGAGGAAAGGTTGTCAAGTCAGGTTGTTGTTCCGCCTGGTGGAACACCTGATTATTTATTCATTTCTCATTATTTGAGATAAAAGGTTTTACAACAGCTTCATGAGACAATGGCCTCAATTCACTAAGATCATCATAAGGCAAGAGAAAACTTACCTCCACACAATGAGAGAGTTATCTTATCTCTTCATTCCTTAAGTTACCTACTTTGTAGTTAAAGAGACACTGAAGCAAAAAAAAAATATATGATATAGTGAATTGGTTGTGTACTATGAATAATTACTAGAAGATTAACAGCAAAGAAAATATTCTCATATTTTTATATTCAGGTATATAGTGTTTTTTCTAACATTGCATTATTCTCTAATAATACAGATTACACAACACTCAGTATTCAAAATTATTCTTTCAGAGCAGTCTGTGAACTAATGACCTCTCCTCTGGCAGAGAAAAAGTAAATAGTTCAGGAACAGTTGAGATAACAAAAGTCAGAAAACAGCCCTCTCCACGACTTTGAAAGTCGTAAAGCTTAATGGCTTTTTTGCATAGAGATAACAACTGGAGTTTCTTAACCCTTCCTGTACTGGAAACAATTAGACTGATGTATCTGATCTTAAAGGGAAGGTTCAGGGAGGGGATTAAAAAAATAAAAATAAATTTCCACTTACCTGGGGCTTCCTCCAGCCCGTGGCAGGCAGAAGGTGCCCTCGCCGCCGCTCCGCAGGCTCCCGGTGGTCTCCGGTGCCTGATCCGAGAGACCTGGGGGGGGGGGTGGGCGGTGATCGGAATGCACACACAGCTAGCAAAGTGCTAGCTGCGTGTAGCGAAAAAAAATTATGCAAATCGGCCCAGCAGGGCCTGAGAAATCCTCCTGCGCGGCTTACTGCCAGGCAGTTACCGCCAGGAAGGTTAAAGACAGGAGATAAGCTTAGTGAATTGAGGCCCAAATCTGTTGGGCACCCAGGAGTGGCCAAGACTATGCAATTACTCCGGCAACATGTCTGGAGGCCAAAACAAGTGAAGGATACTCAACATTTGCCAAATCCTGCATGGTTTGTGCTCGTGACAAAACTCCTCATTCACCGGAAAAGACCTGGACAGATTTGGCAATGGATTTTGTGGTAGATTTACCTTCATCTAATGATTGTACTGTAATATGGGTCACAGTGGATAAGGTCAGAAAGATGGCACATTTTGTGTCACTTCTAAAACTACCTACTGCCAAGAAACTAGCTGATCTTTTTGTGGAACATATTTTCGGGCCGCCTGGTATTCCTGAAAAGATAATTTCTGATGTAAGGGCCCATACACACTTACAAATCGCCAAATGCTAGAGATTAGCTCTAGCGTGATTTTTCTGCTATTAACGCGGAAAAATCACTGGACACATTAATGTTCTTCGTGATTTGCGCTTCTTTGAAGGCTAATCGTGATCACTCCAGAAACACCGCAAAATTGCTGCAGATAACGCGCTTGCGACTGGCGCTAATTGCAAAACAGCCGTGATCTGCGCCAATCGCGGCAGTGAGAACACCTTAGGGTAACAAAGCACTAGTGCTTTAAAAAGCGCTAGCACTTTAAGTGATTAGCGGGAATCGCCCGCTAATCGCTTAGGTGTGATTGGGCCCTAAGAGTTCAATTTGGTTCTCGGTTTTTGTATGCTTTCTGTGCCAGATAAGTAATATCATTGTCATTTTCTTCTAGGCTTTATCCAGAAACAAATGGTCAAACCAAGAGAATGAATAAGTCTGTGGAACAGTATTTACTGTATATACTCGCGTATAAGCCTAATTTTTCAGCACAAAAAGTGCTGTAAAGTTACCCCCTCGCCTAATATGTGAGTCGGTGGAGCAGAACAGGTGGTGGAGCAGGTTTTGTTACTGGCGTTGGAGCATAAGGATCATGCACTAGTATTCCTGCTCTTGCCACCTGGCTCCCTGCGGTTTCCATGCCCCCCATCCCCTGCAACATGGTGTAGAGTATGTTGCTCAAGACTAACTGTGTCCCCTGGCTTGCAGAGCAGAGTATGCCAGCAACCTTTCAGCGGTACAATGATCCGAAATTCTTCCTGTGTAGCATCTTGAGACACAGCTGTATTATCCTTGGGGCATACCTGGCTATGGGGAGGGGAGCAGACTTGTCCTGGGGACACATCTGGCTTCTGTGGAGGGGGCTATACTGGGGGGGGGGGGGCTTATATGCGAGTCGATCACTTTTAAATGTTATCTTGGGGAAAAGTGGGTACCTTGGTTTATACACGGGTCGGCTTATATGCAAGTATATACAACATTGTTTTATGTCTGATAATCAGAAGGAGTGGGTCAACTATCTTTCATTTGCAAAGTTTACATTGAAAGAGACACTGAAGTGAAAAAAAAAAATTTGATATAATGAATTGGTTGTGTAGTACGGATAATTACTAGAATATTAGAAGCAAAGAAAATATCCTCATATTTTCAGTTATATAGTGTTTTTTTTATAACATTGCATCATTCTCTAATATTTGCAGTTTTCCCACTACTCAGCATTCTAAATTATTTTTTTACAGAGCAGGCTGTAAACTTTTGACCCGTCCTGAACTGTTCTCTGCAGAAGAAAAAGTCTGACAGCTGAGATAATAGACTTCAGATAACAGAGCTCTCTGGGACTTTGAAAGTCCTGGAGCTGAATGGCTTATTTTGCATAGATAACAACTTTAGTGTTCCAGCGACAGTCCGGCGTGTGTACAGTCTGTCGGCGGACTGATACGGCTGTCTCTGAGCGATCCGCCGGGCGGATCGCTCAGAAACAGCCGTATCAGTCTTCAGACAGACTGTACACACGCCAGACTGTTGCTGGAACGCCCACCCAGCGAGAGGTGACGACGGACCCGTCGTTGCTTCCAGTCCGGCGTGTGTACGGACCTTAACTCTTCCTGTACTGGAAACCATATTAGACTTATGTCTCTGCTCCCAATGTTTTATTTCTTAGCTGTACTACACATACAAATCATCATAATTTTTTTTCGCTTCAGCGTCTCTTTAATAGTTTGGTTGGCCCCACCACTGAGATGTCACCTTTTCAGGTGTGTTGGAATCCCAAATTCCCCTTGCTCTCAGGTCCAGTTTTGTTCCCTGTATTAGAGGGTTAATTGATGCAGATTTCCTCACGTTGCCTAAAACTGAAGGAAAATCTACTGGGAGTTATTGATCAACAACATTTTTCAGATGAACTTCTCTCACAAGAAAATTCATTTCATCCTGAGCATCCTGATAAGTTTGTGTTGTAGTGCCCAGTGGCCACTACTCAGTGGGGTGAATCTCACCTGATCCTGGTTTCAGCGGCAAGTCAGGCTGCTATCGGGAGCCAGCATGGATGGATGAGCAGCTCACTGCAGGCAAGCAACATCTCTCATGTGGGTTTGCATGGACGGATCTCTGACATGGTTGCCAGGCAAGGTGGACGATTGGCATGTTACCGTAGTAGCGGGCACGATACTAGAGTACAGTGGCTCACTCTACTACTTACGCGCAGAAGTAATGGTAATATTACCATGCGCTGTGCGTGCATGGGGTACTATTACCAATGTTTAATGTATCAATCCCAATGTGCGCTTTAAATTAGCATGGACAATATGTGCATTTAAAGCTTTCGGGGGCCACATAAAATGGACAGGCGAAGATTGGGTCACCACTGGGTAGTGGCACCACAACAGTAGAAAAACATATTGTGGTAAGTGCTACATTGCCAAAGAAGTTTCGCAGATTTGACATTAGTTTTCACATTTTCATGTCTTTTGTCAATACTTGGGCTCAAATGTGAACTTTCTCACAGCACACAACATGTTACATAGCTAAAAATATGTGAATGTGACCTCCAATTAAAGCAAAAGGGTTGAGTTATTTCAGCCAGGAGCAAGAAATCAAGAATGCTGGTATGCAGTCTCCTTAGGTAAGCATTTCCAGTTCAACGGATTGTACTGAAGAGCTTTGACTTTCAACAACACCTTCCAGCAAGTCAGTTCATCAACTTTATGTCCTGTTCAAGTCATATGCTAGGTTTGTTGTGGAGCTGAAATGTCTGGTAACGACAACAGTTCAGCAACAAAACTATGTAATATCAGAAAACAAGACATGACTTGTTATAGACCAATCAAATCGATAACCTGGTCTTTGTTTGGTTATTTAGAGACTGTACCTTACATGGACCTTATGATCTCCAACCTCCCAGCCTTCTATGAAACACAACCCAGATATTGACTTGAGTTTGAAATAGGCACAGCAGCCCCTTCATAACACAATGTAACATCATTGATATACACAGCAGCATCAAAACATGTTTTTTCATGCAACTGAAAAGTGGGAAGGAGCTTTCACACTGACCACACTTGTCCCATAGAAACTTGTGAAGCCACCAGCAGCACTCCACCACCTTGAAACCAAGTTTATAAAAGCATTTTTGGGTGGATGCACTATTGTTTGAAACTCTGACTTAACCCTCTAACCACCTTTTGCAGCTACAGGTCTTGGAAGAGAAATAATAAAGAAAAGAGAGACAACAAACACATTGCCACTTCCCGATAACACAGATCAGTACGCAAACTGCTTGTACTGCTGAGACTTCTGCCTCCTGAATTTAGAAACCATATCTGTACTTGCGCACCGCATGGATGTGTCTTTGGATATCTGATATACTTGCATATTGCACATTGAGCCAAAATGCTGAAATCCAATCAGCAATGCTTTGTGCTCCGGCCATAACCAAGATATGTATCGATCTGCTTTCCTTGTGTACATCAGCAAAAGGTTATGCATGGTATTGGCCTTGCAAACATTCACATTACCCTGACACCAGATGTTGCCATTAACAATCTTTTATTATAAAAAAAAAAAACAACAACAAAAAAACAGAGAAACAAACCTTAAGCATTATCTGGTATGCAAAGTTTAGCCTGCCCTACATTGATTGTACTGTCTGTAATGTAATTTTTTTGCTTAGAGTGGCTTTGACCAACCTTTGCAATTTTTCTTGCTCATCGTGCAAGCAGCATTCCATGGTTGCTGTGTCAGTTGCTAAGTCAAAGAGCTTTATTCCCTCCCATCTCATCAGTGGATAATGGCACACCAAGGTGTATCACTACTACTTGCAATGACCACACACAACCCACTGCTGGTGGACCTACACACAAAACACATCTTGTAATGGATGATGTATTGCCCATCCACCGTCTCCTTCACCACCCTTTTCATTAGGTGCGCACAGGGCAGGTTCTAGAAAGGCACATATGAGGGGGCAGTCATAAATGTGAATGGGGCATCATGTTCGAGCACCTTTATCTTCAGTAATGCTAGTGAGGCGCACAAGGCGAATAAATGGGTGTGGTCATGACATCATGTGGGTGGGGCTAACTGTAATGTAACACGTAACAGTGAGGCGGCAATGCCGAACCATTACTTCCGACACATTAAATGCAAGAATTATAACCTCCGACACACAGAATGCAAGAACTATTACCTCTGACACTTGAAATGCAAGCAGTGCAGCATTGTTTCACCATAAAATAATCATAATGCAGCAATGATTCACCGTAAAATAATCGTAATGCAGCAATCTTACACCAGAAAATAATCATAATCCAGCAGCGTTTCACCAAAAAATAATGGTAATTCTGCAATATTTCACTCAAAAATAATCATAATGTGGGCAGCGTTTCACCAGAAAATAGTCATAATGCGTCAATGTTGCACTAGAAAATATTCGTAATGCAGCAGCATTTCACCAGAAAATAATGGTAATGCGGCAATATTTCACTAGAAAATAATCATAATTTGGCCAGCGTTTCACCATAAAATAATCGTAATGTGGCCAGCGTTTCACCATAAAATAATTGTAATTTTGCCAGCGTTTCACCATAAAATAATCATAATGTGGCCAGCGTTTTACCACAAAATAATCGTATTGCAGCAATGTTTCACTAGAAAATAATCATAATGTGGGCAGCATTTCACCAAAAACTAATGATCACCTGTAAAAAAAAAAAAAAAAAAAAAAAAAGCATTTACTCACCTGCAGAAGACTCCTCTACCTGGGGTGCAGCTTACCCCGACGATTTTCCTGCTACAGCGCAGCCAGCCTGCGAACGTCCCGTGCTGACAGGCAGAGAGCAGGGCTACGGGAAGATGGCGCCCATGCCACAAACACAAATAGTCTCCAGTACAAGGCTTCGGGCGCTATCTTGCCATAGCCCTGCTCGGCCTGCTGGAAAACTATGCCGGTTGGAGCAGTGAGCTGCGGGGATGATAATCTAATAGCTGCGGGGATGATAATCTAATAGGCATCAAACGCAGATAGAACAGAGGCGCCAAAAAGAGTAAAAACACTATTATTTAAAAACAGTAAAAAGAGGGAAGGTAAGGTGGACTTACCTCCCTCTAGCAGTGGAAAACAAAACTCTGAGGTAGAGTAGAATGCATTTATTAAACAGTGTAACTCCTAAAGATGCAACGCGTTTCGCGGGCCACAGCACCGCTTCCTCAGGCTATACAGGAGTTCAAAAAAGCTGTATCCAATCCAAGTATTGAATGAGCGCCTCTGGGATCTAAGGTGCGGGGATTATAATCTAATAGACGTCACGGCCAATTCACCATGGAGGTCCCACGATCTGGTGGGGGAAGGTGGGCACGTCCCCTGCCTGCTGTTACTGTCCCCCGCTGCCCCTCCATGCCACTCTGCCCGGAACCATTGACAGGGCAAGAGATTTGAGGGGGCCCTGCCCCCTCTCGCCCCACCCCCCAGAGCCGGCCTGAGTGCACACAATGGGCTTGATTCACAAAGCCGAGCTAACTGTTAGCACGCTGGTGAAAAGCCCATTATCACGCCTAAACTCAGTTTAGACGTGATAAAATAAACTCGAGCAAAGTTTTGCGTGTAAAGTTTTACGCGCGCAAACTTTAACGTGCGCAACGCCATTAAACCCTATGCGACATTTCACGCACACCGGACTTTGCGCGCGAGTTTTTCCCTCAAAGCGGTGCTAACCTACTTAGTGCAATGCTTATCACGCCCATAAGTCTTTAGGCGTGCTAACTAGGTTAGCACCGCTTTGTGAATCAAGTCCAAGATTTCAAGCACTCAATGAAGAGACAACAACCAATGCAGGGCTGGCTTTAGGTAAAGGCCACCTAGGCCATGGCCTAGGGGCACCACAGGAGCAATGGCAAGTGGACAACTAGCTAAACTGGTGCAGCATTTGCCAGCTTGCCAATGCTGCAGTGCAGGGAGATTGGGCAAGCACTTGGCAGCTGCCTATGCAGCGGCTGCCTTGCTGTCTTTGCACGTTATTGTTGTGATGGGAGGCTACAAACTCAAATAGCATTACAGAGTTGCAAGCGGAGAAAGTGGAATTGCGGCCGCCAGCCACTCACATTTCCAGCGTAGGAGCTTATTCTTCCCCTCTGTCACCATCAGCCGCAACTGTGCATCTTTCCCTCCAAGCGGCGCCTCTCACTTGTGACTCGCTGGCATGTTACCAGTGGGTCTCTTGATTCCTATCATGTGACACGCTTGTAACATGCCGGTGAGACACATGTTAAAGATGCCGGTTCAAAGGACAGATGCACATCGGCGGCTGATGAAGAAGGAGTGGAAGAGGAAGCTTCTACGTGAAACAAATGGCTGTGTGGAGGAGGAAAGAGGGAATAAGGGAGTCATCAAGCTATTTATACTGGAGGGAATGGAAGGGGGGCTCATCTGGTTACCTATACTGGAGGGAAGGGGGGGGGGGGGGAAGTCATCTCGCTACTTATGAAAAGTTGGCCTTGGGCGGTAAAGTGTACAAATCCGGCCCTGAACCAATGTAGTACTGCACCTTCCACCAGCGGACCTGAACTCAGAATGTCCTCTCTGCTCTAAAAGATACACAACAGCATAATAGCCTGTAAACTAAACAAAAAAACATTTCTTGGTTTACAGCTGATACAAATTCTAAAATAAATCTGCACTGTTTCTACTTCCTGATTCATGGAAGCAGACATATTGTTGCATTTCTCTCCGTTTTCCTTCTGTCCTGTGCAAGAGTTCAGGTCCACTTTAAAAGCTATTTATTGTATGGGTGCACTGGAAGCAAGTGGACTCTGACTTGACTTACAGGCCTCCTCCCAATACCTGAAGTCCCATCTAACATGGAATAGCAATCTGGCATCAAACAATGGGTCTGATCCAATTCACTTTTTCTTCAAGATGATATTTTCGTATTAAAATAAAATCCCTTTTAACCACTTGCCGACCGCCCACAACCGATGGGCGGCGGCAAAGTGGCCCGCAGAACGACCGCAATACGCCGATTGGCGGCGCGTCGTTCTGCTCTGTAGTGCCGGGGATCGCGGAAATTGGCTCCGCCCACCCACAACGTTAAGCGCCGGCAGGTTGTTAACCCCCGATCTGCCGCAATACAAGGTATAATACGCTTTGTATTGTATACAAAGCGTATTATACAGGCTGCCTCCTGCCCTGGTGGTCCCAGTGATCGAGGGACCACCAGGGCAGGCTGCAGCCCTCCCTATGTGCACCCAAACACACTGACCCCCCCCCCCCTTCCCTCTGATCGCCCACAGCACTCCTCAGACCCCCCCCCCTGCCCACCCCCCAGACCCCTGTTTGCACCCAATCACCCTTCAATAACTCCCTGTCACTATGTGTCAGCGCTACTTTTTTTTTATTAGGTCCTAATCTGCCCTCTGGGGGCTCCTGATCACCCCCCCCCCCCCAGACCCTCCCCAGACCCCCCCCCCCCCCACTGTGTATTGTATACATCTATTCTTCCCTGTAATCACTCACTGATCACCTGTCAATCACCCCCTGTCACTAACACCCACCAGATTAGACCCTAACCGGCCCCTTGCAGGCACCTGATCACCCCCCACACCCTCAGATCGCCCGCAGATCCGTCCTCAGATGTGCATTGTTTACATCTGTTCTCCCCTCTAATTACCCATCAATCACTCCCTGTCAACGTTATTTTTTAGGTTAGGTCCTAAACTGCCCCCTGGGGGCTCCTGATCACCCCCCCCCCCCCACACCCTCCGATCCTCCCCAGACCCCCCCCCCCTGTGTACTGTATACATCTATTCTTCCCTGTAATCACGCACTGATCACCTATCAATCACCCATCACTCACCCCCTGTCACTAACACCCATCAGATGAGACCCTAACCTGCCCCTTTGCCGGCACCTGATCACCCGCCCGCACCCTCAGATCGCCTCCGAAGTGCATTGTTTACATCTGTTCTTCCCTCTAATCACCCACTGAATACCCATCAATCACCCCGTCACTACCTGTCACTGCTATCCATCAGATCAGGCCCTAATCTGCCCCTTGCGGGCACCCAGTCACCCGCCCACACCCTCAGACCCCAGCCCAGATCACATCGCCAGTGCATTTCTTGCATCTATTCTCCCCTCTATTCACACCCTGACCACCTATCAATCACCCCGTCACCCCCTGTCACTGCTACCCATCAGATCAGACCCTAAACTGCCCCTTGCGGGCACCCAAACACCCGCCCACACCCTCAGATCACCCTCAGACCCCGCCTGAACACCTCTCCAGTGCATTATTTACATCTGTTCTACCCTCTAATCAACCACCAATCACCCATCAATAACCCCGTGACTGCTACCCATCATACCCATGACATCAGACCCTCATCTGCCCCTTTGCGGGCACCCAATCACCCGCCCACACCCTCGGATCGCCCTCAGACACCCCCCCCCGCCCGACCATTGCTTGCATCTATTCCCCCCTCTAATCACACCTTGAGACACCCATCAATCACCTCCTGTCACCCCCTAGCACTCCTATCCATCAGATCAGGCCGTAATCTGCCCCCTGCGGGCTTCTGATCACCCGGCCAAACCCTCACCTGCTCCACCGCAGTGACAGAATTTTTTTCTGATCACTGCTGGTCTCTACGACTTAATTGTCGCTGAGACCAACCGTTATGCCACGCAATACGCAACCGCCAATCCAAGAAGCTACCATGCCCAGCCTTTTTGGTGGAAACAAGTCCAAGTTTCCGAATGTAACATTTTTTGGGGCCTTCTCCTTAACATGGGTCTAGTCAAAAAGAATGTATTGCGGTCTTATTGGTCTACGCACCCAATACATCACATGCCCATGTTCTCTGCTGCCATGTCCAGGTCACGATTTGATCCTGCACTTCAGTGCCAATACAACCTGTCATCTAAGAGGCCACCCTGCTTATGACCGGTTCCACAAAATTCGACCCCTCATAGACCACCTGTCATCAAAATTTGCAGATGCTTATACCCCTGAACAGGCATTTTGAGGCATTTGGTTTCTAGACTACTCCTCACGGTTTTGGGCCCCTAAAATGCCAGGGCAGTATAGGAACCCCACAAATGACCCCATTTTAGAAAGAAGACACCCCAAGGTATTCCGTTAGGTGTATGATGAGTTCATAGAAGATTTTATTTTTTGTCACAAGTTAGTGGAAAATGACACTTTGTGAAAAAAAACAATAAAAATCAATTTCCGCTAACTTGTGACAAAAAATAAAATCTTCTATGAACTCACCATACTCCTAACAGAATACCTTGGGGTGCCTTCTTTCTAAAATGGGGTCACGTCGGGTTCCAATACTGCCCTGGCATTTTAGGGGCCCTAAAGCGTGAGGAGTAGTCTAGAAACCAAATGCTTCAAAATGACCTGTGAAATCCTAAAGGTACTCATAGGACGTTGGGCCCCTTGGCGCACCTAGGCTGCAAAAAAGTGTCACACGTGGTATCGCCATACTCAGGAGAAGTAGTATAATGTGTTTTGGGGTGTATTTTTACACATACCCATGCTGGGTGGGAGAAATATCTCTGTAAATGGACAATTGTGTGTAAAAAAAATAAATCAAAAAATTGTAATTTACAGAGATATTTCTCCCACCCAGCATGGGTATATGTAAAAATACACTACAAAAAAACATTATACTACTTCTCCTGAGTACGGCGATACCACATGTGTGGCACTTTTTTGCACCCTAACTGCGCTAAGGGGCCCAACGTCCTATGAGTACCTTTAGGATTTTACAGGCCATTTTGAGAGATTCGATTTCAAAACTACTCCTCACTGTTTAGGGCCCCTAAAATGCCAGGGCAGTATAGGAACCCCACAAATGACCCCATTTTAGAAAGAAGACACCCTAAGGTATTCTGTTAGGAGTATGGTGAGCTCATAGAAGATTTTATTTTTTGTCACAAGTTAGCGTAAAATGACACTTTGTGAAAAAAAACAGTACAAATCTATTTCCGCTAACTTGTGACAAAAAATTAAATTTTCTATGAACTCACCATACTCCTAACAGAATACCTTGGGGTGTCTTCTTTCTAAAATGGGGTGATTTGTGGGGTTCCTATACTGCCCTGGCATTTTAGGGGCCCTAAAGCGTGAGGAGTAGTCTAGAAACCAAATGCCTCAAAATGACCTGTGAAATCCTAAAGGTACTCATAGGACGTTGGGCCCCTTAGCGCACCTAGGCTACAAAAAAGTGTTACACATGTGGTATCGCCGTACTCAGGAGAAGTAGTATAACGTGTTTTGGGGTGTATTTGTACACATGCCCATGCTGGGTGGGAGAAATCTCTCTGTAAATGGACAATTGTGTGTAAAAAAAAAAAAAAAAAATCTCATTTACAGAGATATTTCTCCCACCCAGCATGGGTATGTGTAAAAATACACCCCAAAACACATTATACTATTTCTCTAGAGTACGGCGATACCACATGTGTGACCCCTTTTTGCAGCCTAGATGCGCTAAGGGGCCCAACGTCCTATGAGCACCTTTAGGCTTTACAGGGGTGCTTACAATTTAGCACCCCCCAAATTGCCAGTAGAGATGCCGCGAACCTCCGATTTTCGGTTCGCGAACCTTCGCGGAAGGTTCGGTTCGCCGAAAAGTTCGCGAACCACAATAGACTTCAATGGGGATGCGAACTTTGAAAAATAGAAAAAAATTATGCTGGCCACAAAAGTGATGGAAAAGATGTTTTAAGGGGTCTAACAACTGGAGGGGGGCATGGCGGAGTGGGATACATGCCCAAAGTCCCGGGGAAAAATCTGGATGTGACGCAAAGCAGCGTTTTAAGGGCAGAAATGACATTGGCCTCAATTCACTAAGGTTAACTCCTGTCTTTAATAACTCTTCTGAGCTGTTTTACAGTTATCACCATGGTGATATAATTGTGATAACTGTAAAACAGCTCTGAAGAGTTATTAAAGACAGGAGTTAACCTTAGTGAATTGAGTCCATTGAATGCTAAATTGCAGGCCTAAAGTCCTTAAAAACATCTTGCATGTGTATACATCAATCAGGGAGTGTAATTAGAGTTCTGCTTCACACTGACGCACCAAACTCACTGTGTAACGCACCGCAAACAGCTGTTTGCGTAGTGACGGCCTTGCTGGACTGGTGCGCACCATGGCGAGAGTGTAGGCCGTGGCGGTTTTCAAGCCCATATGGTCCCCGGGCTGTGGTAGTTCAATGATAGAACAACAGTGACTGTCCAGCTGATCAAATTTCAAATTTGGTCTGTCCACAATGAAGCAACGACCCTATTATCTTCTTGTATGTAGGTAGGCATAGGTAGGTGTCCCAGTAGTTAGCTAGGCATAGGTAGGAGTCCCAGTATAGGTAGGTAGGCATAGGTAGGAGACCCAGTATAGGTAGGTAGGCATAGGTAGGTGTCCCAGTAGTTAGCTAGGCATAGGTAGGAGACCCAGTATAGGTAGGTAGGCATAGGTAGGTGCCCCAGTAGTTAGCTAGGCATAGGTAGGTGTCCCAGTAGTTAGCTAGGCATAGGTAGGAGTCCCAGTATAGGTAGGTAGGCATAGGTAGAAGTCCCAGTATAGGTAGGTAGGCATAGGTAGGTGCCTCAGTAGTTAGCTAGACATAGGTAGGAGACCTAGTAGTTAGCTA
The DNA here is from genome assembly GCF_040937935.1 of Hyperolius riggenbachi. Lineage (NCBI taxonomy): Eukaryota > Metazoa > Chordata > Amphibia > Anura > Hyperoliidae > Hyperolius > Hyperolius riggenbachi. The sequence goes on from NC_090647.1 coordinate 282,898,553, forward strand.
GGCATAGGTAGGAGACCCAGTATAGGTAGGTAGGCATAGGTAGGTCCCCTAGTATAGGTAAGTAGGTGTCCCCGTATAGGTAAGTAGGTGCCCCAGTAGTTAGGTAGGCATAGGTTGGTGTCCCAATATAGATAGGAAGGGCCTGGCTGGCACAGTAATAACAATTACCAAGGTCCAGCTGCAACAGATAGGGCTGTATAATGTCAGTGAGCAACATACACACAAAAAAAAAAATCAGGAAAACATTAGAGCTCTCAAAAGAGCTGTTGAGGGGTGCTATTTTAGCAATAACAATTAGTCAGGAGCAAGTCAAGAGCCTAACTAATCTTTCCCTAGGAGAACAAGTCTGCAGCAGCTGTCCCTACTCTGTCTCTAGCAGGCACACGAGTGGGTGTAATGGCCGGCAAACCTGCCTTAAATAAGGGGGGGGGGGGGCTCCAGGGCTTAGTGTAGCCTGAATGGCTACAATGTGCCTGCTGACTGTGATGCAGAGGGTCAAAGTTGACCCTCATAGTGCATTATGGGGCGAATCGAACTTCCGCAAAAGTTCGCTTGGTCCAGGCGAACGCGAACCCCCAAAGTTCGCCTGGAACCGTTCGCCGGCGAACCGTTTGCTACATCTCTAATTGCCAGGACAGTAAACACACCCCCCAAATGACCCCATTTTGGAAAGTAGACACCCCAAGGTATTCAGAGAGGGGCATGGTGAGTTCGTGGCAGATTTCTTTTTTTTTAGTTAGCAGAAATGGAAACTTTTTTTTTGTTTTATTTTTGTTTCAAAGTGTCATTTTCGCTAACTTGTGACAAAAAATAAAATCTTCTATGAACTCATCATGCCTCTTAGTGAATACTTTGGGATGTCTTCTTTCCAAAATGGGGTCATTTGGGGGGTATTTATACTATCCTGAAATTTTAGCACCTCATGAAACCTGACAGGTGTTCAGAAAAGTCAGAGATGCTTCAAAATGGTAAAATTTACTTTTGGCATCATAGTTTGTAAACGCTATAACTTTTACCCAAACCAATAAATTTACACTTATTAGATTATTTTTTTTTTTATCAAAGACATGTAGCAGAATACATTTGGACAAAAATGTATATAGAAATGTTACTTTATTTGAAAAATGTCAGCACCCAAAGTTAAAAAATCTTTTTTTTGACAAAAGTCATGTCTTTTTTGATAAATATAATAAAAACTAAAAATCACAGCAGCAATCAAATAGCACCAAAAGAAAGCTGTATTAGTGACAAGAAAAGGAGGGAAAATTAATTTAGATGGTAGGTTGTATGACTGAGCAATAAACCGTGAAAGCTGCAGTGGTCTGTAAGTAAATACAGTACTGGTGGACAGTACTTTTTCACCTACTTTATGGTACTTTTTCAATTGCAGAGTGAAAAAGTTATTTTAAACAGAAGATGAAAAATTATCTCCTAGGAAAAATGTAGGAGAAAATATTAATTGGATCGGGCCCATTGTGTATGACTCTGAAGTGTGCTTTGGGTCAATGATATTAAAATATATGTATATGATGTTAATTGTATGACTGAGCACAAATAGATGGTGTTTGGTGCATTGGGGCCCTGTGTTTTAATTTAATGGTGTTTTGGTGGTGCTATTGGGTGATTATGGTTTTATATCACAAGCAATTTAGATATACACAGGAGTATGGGACTGGTTTTTGTTTAAAGAAAACCTGTAATGAAAAAATAACCCTCTGGGGGATACTTACCTCGGGAGGGGTAAGCCTCTGGATCCTAACGAGGCTTCCCCCGTCCTCTGGTGTCCTGGTAATCCAGCGCGGTGACCTTCAGAACAGCAGCGAGGTAAATATTTACCTACCACGATCCTGCGCAGCCGCACTAGCGGCTCTTCATTCGGGTTAATGTGAAAATAGCAGAACCGGATCGGATCCACTCTACTGCACAGGCGCGAATCTTTTGTGCCTGCACAGTAGAGCGGATCCAATCGGGTTCGGCTATTTCCACCCTAAAGCGGTATAAAACCCTGACAAAATATTCAATAAAAACATGTTTTCCTACTTTTTATATGCCATACGGTTATCATATTTGCATTTGTGCATAAGTATTATTATTCATTTAGATATTACAAGTTCACAAAAGTACAGTTTTTTTGCTTTTAGTACTGACTTTGCTTTTTATTTATAACTGGTTTTATTCATTATGTATTAAAGGCAGAAATGCTTTGAGTTTCTTTCTGTGTCCAGCAGCTTCTGCACAGTCAGAATGTGTCACATTCCTCACTTGATACAATTAAGTAAACACAAAATAACATTATCTCCACTTCGGATGCCTCTAGATTTCTCTGCACTGAACTGTCAAGCCCAGTGTGTAACCCTTTGAATGCTGTTCTAGTAAAAAAAAAAATGCTGGTTGTATATAATATGCTGTAAATAATTTTTTAGAGCAAAGAAGAAATGCTGGGATTTATTCCGCTTTAACTCGAACAAAGAGACGCTAGTGCGCCTGCGCAGGATCGTGGTAGGTAAATATTGCCTGCGCCTGCGCACCCTTGTCAAGCCTTGTTGATGGACTTTCGGGGGAGCCAGCGCTGGATTCCCCCAAGCTACAGAGGACGGAGAAGCCTCATTGGGACCCTGAGGCTTCCCCCCGAGGTAAGTATCCCACAGGGGTTTTTTTTGTTACAGTGTCTCTTTAAATACAGAGTTTGTACTGGATCACCATAAGTTGGCACTGGTCATAAAGGTTGATGAATATATATCAGTATATCAGTGATGACAATGGTGTGGTATGGCAAGATACTAAGGGAGGTGCATATGTCACAGCATCACTGTTTATGGTTTACCGGTTGGTTGCTTGGTTGGTTTGTTTGAGTCGTATGAGTGGCTAGTACGTATATACACTGAATATGATTGTAGAAACTCAGACTGTGTATTTTATTACTGAAGTGCTAGCTTCCTCTTTTTTTTAAAAGAGATCCTGATATACAGTATCTCCAAAAAATTAGTACACACATTTTTGTAAATATTGTATGATATCTTTTCATGGGGCAACACTGAAGATATGACTCGTTGATACAATGTTAAGTAGTCAGTGTACAGCTTATATAACAGTCTAAATATTCTGTCCAGACTGTCCCATCAAATAACAACACACAGCCATCAATGTCTAAACCACTGCCAACAAAACTAAGTACGCTCCTAAGTTAAGAATGTCAAAATTGTGCCCAATTAGATATTTGCCCTCTTTGGGTCATGTGGTCTAAGTCTGCATCCGACCACTGGTTCTTCTTCCTGGACCGACTACATGCGGCCAAAAGGAGCTCTCCATGCAGGTGGAAGAAGCCATTCTTAACCTCTTGCTGACCGCATCCACGCCCATCGGCCGTAGGCGGCGTAAGGTTCTTGGGGTGTGGTTTGCGGGCGATTACGAGCACCGATGCACATGCATCCCCGCTCTGATGATGGAGCTCCGCTCCACCTTCAGTCTCCCAGCGGCAATTGCCGATAGGAGACTGTTAGACGGCGAAACCGCTGTCTATTTACTAGGTACAGTGCTGCGATCTAAGGCAGCTCTGTACTGGGGACAGCCGTATGACGCTGAAGCCTATAACAGCCGATCACACTGATTGACTGGCGGGGTAGGGGGGTGGGGGGGGGTGAGGGAGTACAAAAGTATAAAGAAAATAGACATATTTATTGAAAAAAAATGAAACAAATATTTATATAAAAAAAATAAACATTGGGGGAGCGATCAGACCCCACCAACAGAGAGCTCTGTTGGTGGGGAGAAAAATGTGTGTGGAGGGGGGGAAATCACTTGTGTGCTGAGTTGGACGGCCCTGCATCGAGGCCTTAAAGCTGCAATGGCCTATTTTGAGAAAAACGTCCTGGTTGTTAGGGGGTTTAACACTGCGGTTGTCAAGTGGTTGAGCTGCAAAAACAGAAAAACCCCATCTGAGAAATTGCTACAATGTTATGAGTGGCAAAATCTACAGTTTGGTAGCCCCTGAGAAAAAAAAGCAAACACTGGTGAACTCAGCAACACAAAAAGACCTGGACATCTAAAGAAGACCACAGTGGTTGATCGCAGAATAATTTCCATGGTGAAGAGAAACCCCTTCACAACAGCCAACCAGGTGAACAATACTCAGAGCGTAGGCATATCATTATTCAAGTCTACCATAAAGAGAACACTGCAAGAAAGTAATTCTGGAATTGGGTTACGAGGCGCCCGGGTTGATAGGATATGCTACGTTTCTATATACGGTACTTTTCAGGAGATAATCGTGAAATGAATTGTCCTACCGCATAGATGTCCAATTGTGGATAAAAGATAGTAGAATTTCAAGATAAAAAAGGTCAGGTTTATTGATGCACTTAGACAACGCGTTTCACGGCAGTAGCCGCTTCCTCAGGTAATAACAGTGCCTGATATATGTCAGAACTGAGATTCCGGGCGCCTTTTTGCAATGTATTGCAGTAATGTACAGAACCAAAATTAGAAAAAAGTTGTCTCTGTCCAAATATTTATAGACCTAACTGTATATAGCATTTGCCTGACAATTTTCACTCATCCCTAATTAAAGTACAACTGAACTTAGAGGGATATGGAGGCTGCCATATTTATTTCCTTTTAAACAATACCAGTTACCTGGTATCCTGCTGTTCTTTCATGCATCAGTAGTGTCTGAATCACACACACCTGAAACAAGCAGCAAATGCAGTCACACTTAAAGAGGAACTGTCATGAAAATCTTAAAATTTAAAACACATACAAATAAGAAGTTAATTTCTTCCAAAGTAAAATGAGCCATAAATTACTATTCTCCTATGTTGCTGTCACTTACAGTATTAGAAATCTGACATTACCAACAGATTTTGGGCTAGTCCATCTCTCCATGGCGGATTCTCAGCATGGCCTTTATACTTTATAAAGACATTCCCTGAAAAAGATTTATACAAAGATGCTGTGCTCGCTGCACACTTTTTTGGCAGTTGGACGGAGCAACTGCCATTCACCAAGTGCTTTTAAAAATAAAGAAAACCCTGAGAACCCCCCCCCCCCCCCTCCATGAGAAGATGGGCTAGACCAGGCATGGGCAAACTCAGCCCTCCAGCTGTTACGGAACTACAAGTCCCAAAATGCATTTGCCTTTATGAGTCATGACTGTGGCTGTCAGACTCCTGCAATGCATTGTGGGACTTGTAGTTTTTTAACAGCTGGAGGGCCAAGTTTGCCCATGCCTGGGCTAGACCAAAATCTGTTGGTAATGTCAGATTTCTACTACTCCTGTAAGTGACAAAAACATAGGAGAAAAGTAATGTATGGCTCATTTTACTCTGGAAGAAACATACTCCTTATTTGTATATGTTTACAAGTATTTAAAATTTTAAGATTTTTGCAACAGAGGTATATTAAGTCAAACATCTGATCTGCATGTCCAGGTTCTATGTCAAATGCCTGGTACACATCATGCAATTTCCCATCAGATAGATGGGTCGATAGATAATTTCCGACAGATCCGATTTCTGGTCGTTTTTCTGATCAATTTTCTGATCAATTCTATGCAAATCAATTAGAAAAAACGATTGGAAATCGGATCGGGCCTGTTGGAAAATGTCTATTGACCTCTATCTGATGGGAAATTGCATGGTATGTACCAGGCTTAAGAGTATCAGAGGCAGAGGATCAGGACCAATAGGAGATAATTATTGCAGCCTCCATAGCCCTCTCACTTCAGCTGTCCTTATTTAATACAACAACATATGACACTTCAGAGAACTGTGGACTTCTAACTTTCTGAAAACAGTTTGGGAAGGGTCCTTCTTAGTTTAAGCAATGCCCCAGTGCAGAGTATGAGGTCCATAAAGAACGGTCAACTGATCTAACCACAAAAAATAGGTTGCTGGTAAGCCTGTGTTGCATTGACCGAGCGGTAGTAAAACGGTACTCATGGATGAAAAACCGATGCCCAATGTAAAAACTGATCCATTTGATGGATCAGTTTTTAACCGGATTAGTTTTTGATCCCTACAGTGTGAACTGAGCCTAATGGGAGCATGTTCCTGCCACTCAACGAGTACCTGAAGTATAGGTGTGGTGTTTGCACGTCCACATTTCTTTGACCATGTAGTGTTAATGGATGTTGACCTATAATTATAGCATATCATAAAACACCATGTAAAAGCTTGTTATGGAAACTGGAATAGAAACTGGAATCCAGATCAAGACCAGTTTAAACTGGCGTTCTAAGCAAACATTCTTCAAATGTCTAGACATGAAAGGCATTGTTGAGCCCCACATAATGCTTACTGTCACTGGTCAGTCTAGTTTCCCTGACAAGAAAATGCATGTGACAACCAATCATCATGATTGACTTAATTGATTTTAATTGTAATATTATGTACTAATAATATTCTTTACATACCATTTAAAATGATTAAACCGCTAAATTTATGGACTAAGTACTGTTTAGAAATCTTTTTACTTAACTTTGTTGTGTTAACAGGTTTAAATTTCTGTACATGTAACACAACCCTAGGAGATATTATTTACAGTGGTAATCCATTATTAAATTAATGGAAAATCTGACTTAAGGTGGCCACACACGATACAATAAAATGATCCGATTTTACGGCAATTTGATAAAAAAAGATCGGATTTCCTGAAAAATTTAAAGCTTTTTTTTATTCGAGCAAGAAATCTGATCACATTTTTTGTTTTTATTCTATAAAAGTCAAATCGGGAATGGTGGATTTTTCTGATCAAGTTTTATTAAAATTGAATGGTGTGTGGTAGATTGTCAATTTATTAATAAATACACCCAAGCAATTTTCTCAGCGTTTCCAATCATTTTTATCATAATTGAGGAAAAATTGAACATAGGTGTGTTGCACATTGGTCAGAATTTTGAAACATTATAATTAGTCCGAAAAATTGATTGCTACTCTTGAATTGAACAGATATTTAAAAAATTGTATGGTGTGTGGCCACTTTTACAAAGGGCGCCCTAGGCCTGGCACATCCCCTTGTACATGATCAAATGTTACACTACCGTGAGGGAAAGAGGTGTTTAATCCTCATTTGCCCTTTGCCAAAGAAATGGCCTGTCTATAATGGTAGGTTATTGGCAAATCGCTGGACATTGGGAGAGGCGAGAATTTGCGCCAGCGTGACAGCTGAAGCCGGTTTCACACTGGAAACTGGCGATTGCGGTGTGATGCGATCGGATGATCACATCACACCGCTAAAAATAGCCTTTAAGGACTTCCGCGTTAATACAGGGTAATCCCCCTTCTGGCTGACACAATGCGCGTAACAACTGCGGGTGGCCCTGCTTCTGTGAATTATTGCTACCGCGATACTTCACTCGTGGCCGCTACTGTTAATTTACATTGTTATTATCTATTATCTCTGTTAATTTATTATTGTTAATTTAAATTGTTGATTATCCACCTTAGTAGCTTACATTAGTCCATAAAGCCAAGTGTCAGATTGTGCAGTTGCATATGGCTTGTAACATATTTCAACAGTAAGGGCCCATTCACACTAGAGCATTTTGCTGGTGATTTTGGCAAAACGCTCAAGCGCTAGCGCTTTTTAAAGCAATATTGCAATAATACCCTATGGGCTTGTTCTCACTTGGGCGATTTGCGTTAATCGCTGGCGATTAACGCAGATAGCCAAACGCGTAGCCTGCACTATTTTCAGGCGATTTCCCAGCGATCGCGTTTCAGAGCTAAAGAAGCGCTAAACGCGATCGCTAAAAAAAGTGTGAATGGTGATTTTTTCGTGTTCAACACAAAAAAAATCACCAGAGCAAATCGCTAGCAAAAGTGCTTGCATTTTGTGATTTGCAAGTGTGAATGGGCCCTCAATGAAAACGCTTTTCTAAGTAGTTCTACTAAAAATATATATATATATATATATATATATATATATATATATATATATATATATATATATATATATATATATATATATATATATATATATATATATATATATATATATAATTTATTTTTTTTTGTTTCTAATTTTAACAACCATCAACAATAAATTAAAGGGGAAAACTGTTAGAAACAATTAGGGTTGCATTTACCCTGGAAGCACAGTAAAATGCTATGTTTATTGGTGCTTTTGTAGAAGTTGCTTTCTACTGAACGGTGCTTTCAGTAGCTGCTGATTGGCATAGACAGACAGGTGATAATAAATGTTTTTATTTCATTTCATACTGCCATTTTCCATAGACTCCTGTGTAGATCAGATTACTAGTAAGTACCTTGAAAATGGCTGCAGCATGATTTTACCAAAACCATCTTTGTAGTGAGAACAATGAAGTTTATATAACATTTTGCTGGACCCAAATGCTAGTGGGAAGAAAAAAAACTATAGGTATACACCCATATTAGTAACTGCACACACAGTACAGAACCATAATGTGAATTCTTAATTCAGTTAACAGTAGGCAAGATAAGTATACTGTTCTGTTATGCTGTATACACACCATGTAATTTTTCCGTCAGGTCGAAGGATCGATAGATAATTTCCGGCATATCCGATCTGCCTCTGATCGAGAAAGGGATTGATTTTGTGCACTACTAATCTGATAATCAATTAATTTCTCAACCGAAAACGGATAGGACATGCTGGAAATTATTGATTTGATCCATTAATCTGGCAGGAAAATTGCATGGTGTGTATACAGCATAAGTGACTGGAGACTAATTACATAGAAAAGTTTCCTAAATGTAAAGTTACCAACAAACATGTATCTTGTGTTTTGTTCCTACTGTGGTAACTGTTGCATAGATTACAAACTTGTTATCAGGAACAAGCACGATGTTCACAGCCCCAGGCACTTCCTGCTGTACACAATGATGCAGATCATTTGTTATGACATCAGAATGCTCTGTTTCATTCTGGTTGAAACCTGCTGAGCACTGTGATCTCTCCACAACGGACAGGATTCACATGTCCATAAAAGACCACTAAATTATCACAGAGCCCAGGAGATGATGGTGAAGGTGTCTAAAGAGATTCTAGTGAATATGGCATAAAAGTGGCAAATACCTGATACAATGTTTATTATTATTATTATTATTATTAATAATGTTTATTATTATTACAATGTTATTTATGTTAGAAAGGTACCAGCTGTTCCAAAGCACCTGAACATGTTGCAGATCCTGTGAAATGTTCTTGAATTGTAACATCAACAGGCTATGTTTTTTTTAAACAGCTCCTTGCACACTTAGGGCCCATTCACACTCGTAAAAAACGCAAAACGCTAGCGCTTTTGCTAGCGTTTTGCTCTGGCAACTTTTGGCGAGTAACGCGAAAAAAATCGCCATTCACACTGTGTGATTTTTTTACGTTCGCGTTTAGCGCTTCTATAGCATTAAACGCAGTCGCCGGAAAATCGCCTGAAAATGGTGCAGGCTACACATTTGCGCTTTGGCGATTTGTGGTAATCTCCGACGATTAACGCAAATCGCTCAAGTAAGAACTGGCCCATAGGGTATTATTGCACTAGCGCTTTAAAAAACGCTAGCGCGTTTTGCCAAAATCGCCGGCAAAACACTCTAGTGTGAATGGGCCCTAAGGCCTCTTTTCCACGGACTGTGGAGCTGTGTGCTCAGCAAGCAGTTACCAGGCAGCAATGAGCAGTTACCAGGCAGCAATGAGCATTTAACAGGCAGCAGCAAGCAGTTGTGGGAGTTTGAGAGGCATTTTACTGCCTTTCAACAGTCCATGGAAAAGAGGCCTTAAAGAGAATCCGAGGTGTGTTTAAAGAATGTTATCTGCATACAGAGGCTGGATCTGCCTATACAGCCCAGTCTCTGTTGCTATCCCAAACCCCCCTAAGGTCCCCCTGCACTCTGCAATCCCTCATAAATCACAGCCATGCTGTGATGCTGTGTTTACATCTGTAGTGTCAGTCTCAGCTGCTCCCCCGCCTCCTGCATAGCTCCAGTCCCTGCCCCCGTCCCTTCCCTCCAATCAGCAGGGAGGGAAGGGATGCAGGCGGGGACTGGAGTTCTGCAGGAGGCGGGGAGAGCAGCAGACTGACACTGTAGAGATAAACACAGCCAGCTCTGACAAGCTGTGTGTCAGCAGCGTGGCTGTGATTTATGAGGGATTGCAGAGTGCATGAGGACCTTAGGGGGGTTTGGGATAGCAACAGAGGCTGGGCTGTATAGGCAGATCCAGATTCTGTATGCAGATAATTTTCTTCAAACCCACCTCGGGTTCTCTTTAAAGAGTAACTCCAGTGAAAATAATGTAATAAAAAAAGTGCTTCATTTTTACAATAATTATGTATAAATGATTTAGTCAGTGTTTGCTCATTGTAAAATCTTTCCTCTCCCAGATTTACATTCTGACATTTATCACATGGTGACATTTTTACTGTGGGCAGGTGATGTAGCTACTGCTAGCTGTTTTGGCTGTTGCAGACAGCTGTAAACAGCCATTTCCCACAATGTAACAAGGTTCACAGACAGGAAACTGCCAAGAGTACCTCGATCCCCAGAGGTTCTTGTGGGAGGGGTTTCACCACAATATCAGTCATACAGCGCCCCTTGATGGTCTGTTTGTGAAAAGGAATAGATTTCTCATGTAAAAGGGGGTATCAGCTACTGATTGGGATAAAGTTCAATTCTTGGTCAGCGTTTCTCTTTAAGGGAGTAATCAGGCAAATTACATTACAGCCCATTTACTTACCTGGGGCTTTCTCTAGCCACTTGCAGCTGACTGTCCCACGCTTTCAACTCCGTTCGCAGTCGCCACCCCGGGGTCCCCGCACAGTGCAGAGGACGACCTTGAGGACGCCCTTAGGGCTGGAACCCACAAGAGCGTTTTTTTGAGCATTTTGGCAGCGCTGCGATACGCTAGCCTTTTGCCAAAACGCTCAGCTGATGTTAATGGATGGGGCAACTTCCACAGGAGCGTTTGCGTTTCCCAGAAACGCAAACGCAGGACCTGCAGCATTTTGGGAGCGTTAGCGCTTCAATGTAAAGTATTGAAACGCTAGCAGAAACGCTCAGCAAAACCTAAACTGAGCGGTTTTGCTAGCGTTTTGCGGTTCAGCACACTGTAACAAAATTAAAAATAATTCACAGGACCAATCAGGATAAAAACGCGAAACGCAAAACGCTACACAACCGCTGAGGAAAAAAATACACTGTTGCAAAACGCGACCGAAAACTCCCATGAATCCGCTTGCAAACCGCTCAGGCAAAACGCTAGCGGTTGCGTTTGCGGATTTCAGTGGGTTCCAGGCCTTACTGCGCCTGCGTGAAGTGCTGCTGTCAATCAACCCCAGACAACATGGGCTTGATTGACAGCGGCACTTCATTAAGGCTGGTATGCTGGGTAAACACGAAGCAATTTCCCATCCGATCAACGAAAATCACCTGATTATTTCCGTCATGTCCAATCTTCTCCCCTTTTGATAACGGGATCGATTTTCCGCAGTTATCGCATGAAAATCTATCCCAGTACCGATTGGGAGCAATTTGGACATGTACACACAATGAAACTTCTTGTCAGATTATCCATTGATCGGGTAGGAAATTGCACCATGAGTACTCAGCATTACAGGCACATACCTCTATTACCAACTTGTGCTTCCTTTAAGGCAGTGGTTCCCAACCTTTTCCAGGTCGTGACACATCACGACAAACATTCAGATATCCGTGACACGTCACATCATGCCAAACATTCAGATATACATGACACGTCCCGTATGATAGAAAAGATTCAGTAACAATCTGCTGATGCAGCAGGCACAATGAGGGGCTCAGTAACAATCTGATGATGCTGCAGGCACAGTGAGGGGCTCAGTAACAATCTGCTGATGCTGCAGGCACAATGAGGGGCTCAGTAACAATCTGCTGATGCTGCAGGCACAGTGAGGGGCTCAGTAACAATCTGCTGATGCTGCAGGCACAATGAGAGGCTCAGTAACAATATGCTGATGCTGCAGGCACACTGAGGGGCTCAGTAACAATCTGCTGATGCAGCAGGCACAATGAGGGGCTCATTAACAATCTGCTGATGCTGCAGGCACAATGAGGGGCTCAGTAACAATCTTCTGATGCTGCAGGCACAATGAGGGGCTCATTAACAATCTGCTGATGCTGCAGGCACAATGAGGGGCTCAGTAACAATCTTCTGATGCTGCAGGCACAATGAGGGGCTCAGTAACAATCTGATGATGCTGCAGGCACAATGAGGGGCTCAGTAACAATGTGCTGATGCTGCAGGCACAGTGAGGGCTCAGTAACAATCTGCTGATGCAGCAGGCACAATGAGGGGCTCATTAACAATCTGCTGATGCTGCAGGCACAATGAGGGGCTCAGTAACAATCTTCTGATGCTGCAGGCACAATGAGGGGCTCATTAACAATCTGCTGATGCTGCAGGCACAATGAGGGGCTCAGTAACAATCTTCTGATGCTGCAGGCACAATGAGGGGCTCAGTAACAATCTGATGATGCTGCAGGCACAATGAGGGGCTCAGTAACAATCTGATGATGCTGCAGGCACAATGAGGGGCTCAGTAACAATGTGCTGATGCTGCAGGCACAGTGAGGGGCTCAGTAACAATCTGCTGATGCAGCAGGCACAATGAGGGGCTCAGTAACAATCTTCTGATGCTGCAGGCACAATGAGGGGCTCAGTAACAATCTGCTGATGCTGCAGGCACAATGAGGGGCTCAGTAACAATGTGCTGATGCTGCAGGCACAATGAGGGGCTCAGTAACAATCTGATGATGCTGCAGGCACAATGAGGGGCTCAGTAACAATCTGATGATGCTGCAGGCACAATGAGGGGCTCAGTAAAAATCTGATGATGCTGCAGGCACAATGAGGGGCTCAGTAACAATCTGATGATGCTGCAGGCACAATGAGGGGCTCAGTAACAATCTACTGATGCTGCAGGCACAATGAGGGGCTCAGTAACAATCTTCTGATGCTGCAGGCACAGTGAGGGGCTCAGAAAATCTGCTGATGCTGCAGGCACAATGAGGGGCTCAGTAACAATCTGCTGATGCTGCAGGCACAATGAGGGGCTCAGTAACAATCTGCTGATGCTGCAGGCACAATGAGGGGCTCAGTAACAATCTGCTGATGCTGCAGGCACACTGAGGGGCTCAGTAACAATCTGCTGATGCAGCAGGCACAATGAGGGGCTCAGTAACAATCTGATGATGCTGCAGGCACAATGAGGGGTGCTCAGGTGTATAGTGGCCCCAGTATATATACCCAGGTGTATAGTGGCCCCAGTACATGCAGCCAGGTGTATAGTGGCCCCAGTATATGCAGCCAGGTGTATAGTGGCCCCAGTATATGTACCCAGGTGTATAGTGGCCCCAGTACATGCAGCCAGGTGTATAGTGGCCCCAGTATATGCAGCCAGGTGTATAGTGGCCCCAGTATATGCAGCCAGGTGTATAGTGGCCCCAGTATATGTACCCAGGTGTATAGTGGCCCCAGTACATGCAGCCAGGTGTATAGTGGCCCCAGTACATGCAGCCAGGTGTATAGTGGCCCCAGTACATGCAGCCAGGTGTATAGTGGCCCCAGTACATGCAGCCAGGTGTATAGTGGCCCCAGTACATGCAGCCAGGTGTATAGTGGCCCCAGTACATGTAGCCAGGTGTATAGTGGCCCCAGTACATGTAGCCAGGTGTATAGTGGCCCCAGTACATGTAGCCAGGTGTATAGTGGCCCCAGTACATGTAGCCAGGTGTATAGTGGCCCCAGTACATGTAGCCAGGTGTATAGTGGCCCCAGTACATGCAGCCAGGTGTATAGTGGCCCCAGTACATGCAGCCAGGTGTATAGTGGCCCCAGTACATGCAGCCAGGTGTATAGTGGCCCCAGTACATGCAGCCAGGTGTATAGTGGCCCCAGTACATGCAGCCAGGTGTATAGTGGCCCCAGTACATGCAGCCAGGTGTATAGTGGCCCCAATATATGCAGCCAGGTGTATAGTGGCCCCAGTACATGTAGCCAGGTGTATAGTGGCCCCAGTACATGCAGCCAGGTGTATAGTGGCCCCCCAGCTGGAGCGGAGCAGCGCAGCAGAGAGGAGCATTGGGTAGAGCAGCGGGGAAGGGCGGACGTTTCCCCCCAACTTCCCTCACCTTGGGGCTCCTCTCCCTGGCTCTCCCCTCCATAACATTGCGGCGGCGGTGGCTGGCAGCGGCGGCGGTGGACGGGACTTACCTCCTCCAGTGTACCGGCGAGTGGACGCTGTGCCTATGCGTGCAGCTAGTCTGGTCTAGTGAAGACCAGACTAGCTGCAAGCACGCACGCACAGCGTCCACTCGCCGGTACACTGGAGGAGCTAAGTCCCGCCCACCGCCGCCGCTGCCAGCCACCGCCGCAATGTTATGGAGGGGAGAGCCCAGACGAGCAGAGGGAGCAGAGAGCGGCGACACATAGCTGGTGCTGCCGCGACACATAAATGTGTCGCGGCACACCGGTTGGGAACCTCTGCTTTAAAGGCAGAGGGTGCTCACTCCAAATATTTAGATGTCCCTTCTGTAATTCACTTTGCATTGTTAATTTATAAAAATAAACTATTAACACTTCTATTTGTGAAAGCTTTCTTAATTTACAGCATATTTTTACACTTGCCCAAAACATTTTTACAGTATTATCATAAACAAAAACAAGGCCAGAGGGCAAAATGCAGAGTCACAACTAGGAACCAGAGTGACAAGAAACAGTAGTAGTTCTGTCCAGAGATCACTAGGCAAACAGAGGCCAAACGAATGCAAGATTCAAAAGGTGCCCATACACTAACGTGATTTCCCACCGATAGATAGCAGATTCGATCACTGACATCGAATCTGCTGTGAAATTAATAACGCAAACACGGACCAATCGACTGATTTCTATCAGAAATCGATCGATTCTGTCGATCTGCCCAGGTGTAAAATTTTGCTCAATCGCCAGCGTGACGGGATTGCGTCGTTAGTGGCGCTCGATACAGCGATGACTGACGCAGCAATACATCATCTGTCCGGCCGGCGCAAGCCCCCAGGTCCCCGCAGTCTCTCACTTCTTCCTGTGTGTTCTCTTCACTTCCTGTCCCATCTTGTGAGAAAGTGAAGTTAAAACAGTAGAGGGCGCTCTATTATTTGAACTTTCTGCTTCTGACAACACGGGACAGGAAGTGAAGAGAAGATGGAGTACGCTGGAAAAAGTAAGAGACTGCATGGATCCTGGGTAATCGCGCTGACGGACAGGTGAGCAGGTGTGGCGAGCGGCGGCAGCTCCACAGTTTGTGAATTGGTTTCATGCTGAAATTGATTCAAAATCTGTTTGCAGTGTATGGGCAGGCATTAGATCCCTCTCTGATCAGATTTGATCAGAGAGGGATCTATCTGTTGGTTGATCTGGTGGCAATTGACCAGTGTATGGCTGCCTTAACAATGCTTCAGGGAAGGGAGGACCTTTAAAGGGCCCTTTTCCACTTGTAATCGCTAGCGTTAGCACTAAACGATAGCGATTGCGATTCAGCAAAATCCTTTTTTTCCCCGGCGATAGCGTTTGCGATTTTGCTATGCACTGCAGGGCATAGCAAAATTGCGGCAATAATCGCTCCGCCGCGCGATCGCGTTTGTGTAAAAATCGAATCGCGGTAGTGGGAATAACCTACCGCATTTCCTTTATTTACCAAACCCTAGCGATTTTAAAATCGCTAGCGATTTTCGCTTTTGCGATTCAGCAAACGCAATCGCGCTAGTGGAAAAGGGCCCTTACATTGTGAGGTTGCAGGTGTTCTGAATGGGGAAGCTGATAAGTGAGTGACATCTGTTCATGGAAGGTAGAAGTCTTGTGATATCTCAGAATACCTCTCACACATGAAACATAGAATTGCAGGTAAATTCAAGGTCAGCAGTTTGCCACCTCCTGGTGGGCAGTAAAAGTTTACTATAGGTCATACACACCTACCAACTATCTGTCCAACTATCTGCCAAACTTGTCTGTTAAGCCCCATACAACCTTGTTGTGAAACAAGTTGAAACAACTAAAAAAAAAAAAAAAAAAAGTATTTTGCTATTGTTCAAACAGATAAGACTGATAAGAAGCCAATCCAAATGTTGGATTGACTTCTTATCAGTATTATCAGCTTTTTGAACAATAGCAAAATACTTTTTTTAGTTGTTTCAACTTGTTTCACAACAAAGTTGTATGGGGCTTAACAGACAAGTTTGGCAGATAGTTGGACAGATAGTTGGTTAGGTGTGTATGAACCTTGAGGGCCCGTCCCCACTAGCGCGGAAACCGGGCCGAATTCGCTGAGTTTTCCCACAGGCAAATCGCGCGTGGAAACTCTGCCGTAGGAAACAATGGCATCGCCGGCCAAATCGCTTACCTTAGCGATTCGGCCGACATTGCCATCAGTTTCCTTGTGGGAGGCTGCGAATCCCATAGCCGTGCATGGCACGGCTTATGGGATTCGTCAGCATTCCCACAGACCAGGAAGTTCCCACAGACCAGGAAGTGCCGCCGCGTGCGGTACTAGTGGAAACGAACCCTAAGTTTACTTTAGGTATAATGCCACCAGTAGGTGAAGCAAAGTGATATTCCAGAATTCCTGATCAGAAACATTTAAATAAAAGTGCAGCACTTCCTTTGACCAGCAGAGGGCTGAGTATAGCTACCATAAAACACAATATTAAACCTCTTGCAGATCCAGGCAAAGGCCGATTTACTTACCTGGGGCTTTCTCCAGCCCCTTGCTGCTGACATGTCCCACGCCGCAGCTCCGCTCTCCAGGGTCCCCACACGGTGTCTCACCAGACATCCTCTACTGCGCCTGCGCCGCTGCCAATCAAGGCCACGTTGTCCGCAGCTTTCTGCGCTGGCACGTACAATGTGGGCTTGATTGACAGCAGCGCTTCACGCAGGTGCAGTAAGGACGACCTGGAGGTCATCCTCTGCACCATATGGGGACCCCGGGCCAGCAGCTGCGAACAGAGCTGCCATCATGGGACAGTCGGCTGCAAGGGGCTGGAGAAAGCCCCAGGTGAGTAAATTGGCTTTCATCTTGTTTGCCTGAGGACTCCTTCAACCTCTTGAGGACCAGAGGTTTATACCCCCATAGTGACCAGGCCATTTTTTACAATTCAGCACTTCATAACTTCAACGGTTTATTGCTCGGTCATACAACTTAGCACCCAAATTAATTTTACCTTTTTTTCTTCTCACTCAGGCCTTGTTTACATTGCGTTCCATTCGCATGTCCGTCCACATTGACCTTTTTTTTTAGGCAATTTTTTTTTCCTTTCCCTGCGCTTGGGTGGGCGATGCGTTTTTGTTAGCGCTTTTCTAAGCGCTTTTCCCGAGCATTTTTTTAATTTACTCCATGACGCAAGACAGGAAGTGAACTCTTTGACCCGGAAAATACATACAATGTATTGTTAAAAACATGAACGCAATCACTACGCAAAGCGATTTTGAGAGTGTTTTGCTTTTCTCCTATGCTTTCCATTGAGGCGGAATCACCTCAAAAGCGGCCCAAGCACCGCTTCGCCGACCGCACAGTGCACGACCCGTGCTAATATGAACCTTCGCATAGACATTCATTGCACAAGCGTTTGGTGGGCGATTTTAAAAATCGCCTGCGTGTAAAAAAAAAAAAAAAAAGAAGCAGAAAACGCCTACAGGTGAATGAGCCCTAATAGAGCTTTGTTTTGGTGGTATGCGATTGCTGCTGCAATTTTTTTTTATTAATTAAAAAAAAGAGCAAATTGGCTCCCCCCCCCCCCCCCCAAATTGGCCTTACACTAGCTTATATACATACGGCTATGGCAGGGATTAGATTGTGAGCCCATCAGAGGGACAGTTAGTGACAAGACAATATACTCTGTACAGCGCTGCACAAGATGTCAGCGCTATTTACATTTTTATTATAACTAAAAAGAATAGCGTGCCAGCGCTGATCAGCAACTGGCAGGCTGATCGCTGCAGCCGGCTGTTAACAATGATGGGAGAGCTTGTGCCAGCGAGAGCTCCCGTCTAATCTCGCTCCTCGCGAGATGAAGAACAACAGAGCCACTCTGCGGCCGCCAATTGGCGTTAGAAGGTTGCAGAGAGGTTAAAGGACTACTATCGTGAAATGTATAAAAAAATAAAACTAAAAATTACTGATACAGTAGCAATAAAAAGTATGTGAACCCTTTGAAATTATATGGATTTCTGCACAACTTGGTCATAAAAAGTGATCTGATCTTCATCTAAGTCACAACAACAGACAATCACAGTACGCTTAAACTAATACAATTAGATTAAATGTTTCCATGTTTTTATTAGGGATGGGACGACGAATCCGGCGAATCCCTTGAATATTAGGAAATATTCGAGATTCGTGGAATCGAATCCCGACGCTGCATCGTCGCGCATCCGCCTCTTCACCCGCTTGCAACTGTCCTCCTCCTGCTCCCTGTGCCGCCTCCGCTCGCCCTCTGCATAAATAAGAAGCAGCCTCTCACCTCCAGCGTGCAGCCCGGAGCGGCAGACCTCCTGCAGACTTCCTTATTCCCCCTAGTGACCAGCTCTTACTACGGTTCATCAGTAAGAGCCGGTCCGGTGGCCACTAGGGGGAACTAGGAAGTGAAGGGAGAAGTCTGCCGCTCCGGGCTCCACGCTGATGCTGTAGGTGAGAGGCTGCTTCTCCTTATTTATGTAGGGGGACAAGCGGAGGAGGCTGCGGGGGGAGGGAGGAGGATATGTGCCACACATGCGAAGCCCCCATAGCCTGCTATCTATACTGAAGTCCCCATACGAAGCCCCCCATAGCCTGCTATCTATACTGAAGCCCCCCATAGCCTGCTACCTATACTAAAGCCCCCATAGCCTGCTACCTATACTAAAGCCCCCATAGCATGCTACCTATACTAAAGCCCCCATAGCATGCTACCTATACTAAAGCCCCCATAGCATGCTACCTATACTAAAGCCCCCATAGCCTGCTAACTATACTGAAGCACCCCATACTGAAGCCCCCCATAGCCTGCTACCTATACTAAAGCCCCCCATAGCCTGCTAACTATGCTGAAGCCCCCCATAGCCTGCTAACTATACTGAAGCCCCCCATACTGAAGCCCCCTATAGCCTGCTACCTATACTGAAGCCCCCCATAGCCTGCTACCTATACTGAAGCACCCCCATAGCCTGTTACCTATACTGAAGCACCCCCATAGCCTGCTGCCTATATTGAAGTCCCCTTACCCAGCTACTTATACTGAAGCCCCCCATAGCCTGCTAACTATACTGAAGCCCCCTATACCCTGCTACCTATACTAAATCCCCCTATACCCTGCTGCCTATACTGAAGCCCCCTATACCCTGCTGCCTATACTGAAGCCCCCTATACCCTGCTACCTATACTGAAGGCCCCTATACCCTGCTACCTATACTGAAGCCCCCTATACTCTGCTACCTATACTGAAGACCCCTATACCCTGCTGCCTATACTGAAGGCCACTATACCCGGCGGCCTATAATGAAGGCCACTATACCCTGCTGCCTATAATGAAGGCCACTATACCCTGCTGCCTATATTGAAGGCCACTATACCCTGCAACCTATACTGAAGGCCCCTATACCTTGCAACCTATAGTGAAGGCCCCTATACCTTGCTAGCTATACTGAAGACACCTTTACCTAGCTACCTATACTGCGGGCAAGTATACCATGGATCGCACAATTCTTATGTGCAGGATTTGTTAGATTCGGGATTCGAAAGGTTCGAGATATTCGAGAACCTTTTTAGATTCGGTTCTGGATTCGGAGAAATTGTGAATTCGTCCCATCCCTAGTTTTTATTGAACACACCATGTAAACATTCACAGTGCAGTTCTTATTTCCTGCGGGGTCATGTGGCTGTTCAATCCTGTTCGAATTCCTGGGTGAATTCTTGGTAAGTTGTGAAGGCACTTTGGAATAAATGGATTAGAAATTCATGGCACAAGCGTGACCAAGGCCACACATGGCTGCTGCAATGTTTTTAAATAGATATGATAGTTGCCATGGCTGGATTCGAATGATACTCAATTAGAAATTGGGGGAAACATGTCAGCTGAGGATGGGAGTGGCTACCAAAAAACAGGTCTGCAATAAATAATATAATACAAACGCGTCGCCTGCACCATTTTCAGGCGATTTCCCGGCGATCGCTTTTCAGTGCTATAGAAGCGCTAAACGCGATCGTGGAAAAATCGCCACAGTGTTCAGAGATTTTTCTGTGTGAAATTGCGGAAAAATCACTCCTGCAAAACGCTGGCAAAAATCTCCGGCGTTTTGAAATTGCAAGTGTGAATGGGACCTAAGATGGGAATCTACAAACACAGCTGAACTACTTATATCTTAGTAGCGATGTATGCAGCAGTATGACTACCAATTAAACGAACAGATATTGATTGAAGTCAAATTGGAAGGCTATATATGTTTAAATAGTTGCCAACCCTTTCTTTAACCCAGGGGTCTCAAACTCGCGGCCCGCGGGCCATTTGCGGCCCTCGATACAATATTTTGTGGCCCTCGCCAGCAAAAGCTTCCTTATAGTTCGCTTCAGTGCTCCCAAGTAATCCGCCGCATCCCGCCGCTAAACGAGGGCAGAGCCCCCAAATCGCCCGGCGGGCAATCCGCCGGCATTTCCTGGAAGGGGCAGAGCTTTCAGCTCAATCGCCGCCCCTCTCTGTGAAGGAAGAGTGAGAGGGGCGGGCAGAGGCGGCGATGCGCCGCGATTGTGAAATTCCTTATGCGGCCCAGCCTCATCCTGACTTTGCCTCCTGCGGCCCCCAGGTAAATTGAGTTTGAGACCCCTGCTTTAACCCATTCGCGTTCCGTCGTTTTCACTTGAGCAATGTACTGATCTATATCTTGTTTTTTCCGCCACCAATTAGGCTTTCTTTGGGGGGTACATTTTGCTAAGAGCCACTTTACTGTAAATGCATTTTAACAGGAAGAATAAGGAAAAAAAACGGAAAAAATTCATTATTTCTCAGTTTTCAGCAATTATAGTTTTAAAATAATACATGCCTCCATAATTAAAACTCACGTATTGTATTTGCCCATATGTCCCAGTTATTACACCGTTAAAATTATGTCCCTATCACAATGTATGGCGACAATATTTTATTTGGAAATAAAGGTGCATTTTTTCCGTTTTGCATCTATCACTATTTACAAGTTTAAAATAAAAAAAATATATAGAAATATTTCATCTTTACTTTGATATTTAAAAAGTTTAGACCCTTAGGTAAATATTGACTTTTTTTTTTTTTTTTTTTTTTTTTTTATTAAACATTTTATTTGGCTATTTTTGGGAGGGTGGGATGTAAACAATAGTTTTATAATGTAAATGTATTTCGAGTTTTATTTTTTTTTACTTTTAGTTGTAGTTTTACTTTTTGGCCACAAGATGGCGGCCATGAGTTTGTTTACATGACGTCACTCTAAGCGTAACATACGCTTAGAGAGACGCATGGGGGAGGCAACAGCCAGAAAAAGCTAAGCTCCCGAGAGAAGCTGTCGCTTTTTCAGTGGGGGAGAGGAATCAGTGATCAGGCACCATAGCCCAATTCACTGATTTCCTGGCTAACGAACCGCAGGCCGGGAGCGCGCGTGCACGCGCGCGATCGGCCGCGGTAGCGCGCATGGTTCCTGGACGTAGTTTCTACGTCCAGGAACTAAAATAGGTTAAATTTGAAATCATATTAATTGTAATGATAATAAAGATGTTTTTTATTCTTTGCAAAATGATGACTCATGTACTAAGGCCTGTACACATCCTTGATTAATGTTGGCTAATGTGGCTGATAAGGACTGCCTCAGCCAATAATCAGGAATATGTACATGGCCCCTGACCGTCTACCGCACAAGCAATCCGCCCGGCGGATCTTTTCACCCAATGGACGGCCAACTGCTTTGAAGATGTCTCTCCCCACGTGACGTCACACACGGGCCCGCTCTGTCATCCCTGCATAGCAACAGAATGCGTTGTCAGCTACACAGCTTACACGCGTCTGTACAGGCCAGCCAGCGATGTCGCCCAAGGGGATCGGCTCCTGACCCCCCTATGGGCGACATAAATCTAGAGGTGTGTACGCACATTTATTCTGCTTTCTTCTCATACATAATCCTGCATCAATATGTCAATTATTTGCATCACAATGACCATTCATGCCGAGGACCAAAATACAATGAAAACAATGTTTATGGAGAAAAGGGCAGGGCTCTCACCCTTTTGTGTCTTGAAATGTTATTCATTTAATAGCTTGCACTCTGTTATGCATTTTACTCATGTTAAATCTGTTATTGTAATCACCAGTTCTGTATTTTGTATCAGTGTCCATATTTGATGTATATCATTGTCTGTACCATTATGTATCCCTTGCTTGTTTTCTTACATTATTCAATTGATATTTATATAAGATTGCAATAAAAGAACAATAAAACTGAAAACCACACTTATAAGTCTGACACTTATACCATCCATAAAGTTCACAATCACTCCATACAATTGGTTTTACTCAATCCATATAAATTACACACTAAAACTTTCACAAACTATGAACAGTTCACAGGGACATGTATTCCCAGGTCCTGTATATGAAGGACAAAGCTTGACCAGTTGATTGCACATTCAAAATTACAGTCCCAGCGGTTGTTGAGTTAACTTCAGTGGGAACAACCTTTTATGCATATGCTTTGAAAACAAGAACAAACCGAGAGCCCAATCTAGTGTAATAGGTTCACAGAATCTGAAGAATGTATGCAATTAAGATTATACTCACAAACACGGGTCACCACACAGGCGACCACTAAAACGGCAAGTGGGGAGAATTATCACCTGACCCCACTCAGGTTTTAAAAGTCGCTCTCTATAGACAGGAAAAATTGGGGATACACCCCTCCACCAAGGGTGGACTAAGTATATGAGTAGACAAGAATAATAGAGGCGCCAAACAGGATAAACATTTTTTAAAATCCGTCTAAAAGGAGGGACATGGGTGGATTCACCTTCCTCAAGTACATAAAATGACCAGGCCAAATGTCAGCCGTTAATTTACAACTGTATTTATTACAAAAGCAATCTCCAAAATATGATGCAACGCGTTTCACGGGCCAACATCCCGCTTCATCAGTCAATCGAAAAAGGAGAACACTGAGAGAGAAAAGGGGAAACAAAAAAGGGAAGAAAACGCTAGGAGGAGCTCAAATGCTTCATCAACAATTTTTCATATTTTCATATAGTATTTCATGTTTGTCAAACATTTTTATATATATATTTCCATATACTGTTTGTAGCCATTAATGGGTGCTATGGTAAATGTAGGAATTATCCCTACCCCCCTAAAATATTGAACTACTATGGAACTACTAGATATTGTATAAGTGTCCATCACCCTTTTTTTTGGGGAGGATCCATTTGATTGCATTCAGTAAAATGTGCTATTTTAGCACGAGTTTTATTGATGATGGGTGATGGACACTTATACAATATCTAGTAGTTCCATAGTAGTTCAATATTTTAGAGGGGTAGGGATAATTCCTACATTTACCATAGCACCCATTAATGGCTACAAACAGTATATGGAAATATATATATAAAAATGTTTGACAAACATGAAATACTATATGAAAATATGAAAAATTGTTGATGAAGCATTTGAGCTCCTCCTAGCATTGTTTTCTTCCCTTTTTTGTTTCCCCTTTTCTCCCTCAGTGTTCTCCTTTCTCGATTGCCTGATGAAGCGGGATGTTGGCCCGTGAAACGCGTTGCATCATATTTTGGAGATTGCTTTTGTAATAAATACAGTTGTAAATTAACGGCTGACATTTGGCCTGGTCATTTTATGTACTTGAGGGAGGTGAATCCACCCATGTCCCTCCTTTTAGACGGATTTTAAAAATGTTTTATCCTGTTTGGCGCCTCTATTATTCTCGTCTACTTTTATGCATATGGTTAGCGGTTTAGTATAAAGTCTTTTGACTCCTTAGAATGTAGCTTAATAAGTAAAAAAGTTCAGTCAGAATACTTCTGTGTAGTGAACACTCTTCTCCCGGTCTTTAGGCTGTACGTGCAGCCGGGCACTTCAGAGCTCTCTTGTCCGTTCAGCTGTCGGCATTGTTCGGCGGCTTACGTCACTTCCTGTTGGTAGATCCAGAGGGACGCTCGCTCCCTCTTCCGATTCACCGTGAACTGATTCTAATGGTGACGTCACCTTAAAGCTATAGGAGCTTTTGATATGCGGATGGCCGCTGAGCGCTTCCACGGCCAGCCACGTTCCTAAATGCTTGAAAAACGGATTACACAGTCTTAATAACACTTTAAGACTGTGTAATCTGTTTTTCAAGCATGAAAGTTGTGAAAGTTTTAGTGTTATTTTATATGGATTGAGTAAAACCAATTGTATGGAGTGATTGTGAATTTTATGGATGGTGTAAGTGTCGGACTTATAAGAGTGGTTTTCAATTTTATTGTTATTTTATTGCAATTTTATAGATTAAAGATCAATCGATTAGTATTAGCGCGTGTTTCTCCATTTATAAACTGTTCTATTCTATTTTGAGGGTTTGGGGAGTCCCTTTTTGGAATGTGCAGCTTAGCTAGCCCTCTCAGCGCTACCTTCTGTTAACTTCTCTGTTTTCTTACATTGTACAGTGTATGTTGGTGCTTTATAAATAACAATAATAAAAATATGGGAAGCTGAAGAAAGTTCATACTAGGCATTAGGTCAAACCAGTAATCAAGAGAGCAAAGAAGGCACAAGAGCAAGAAGCAGATTTAAGCAGTGCTGGGCCGAAATTACGCATTAGCGTAATTACGCATCGTAATTCACTACAAATGCACCGTAAGCGTTACGTGTAAGGTTACGGTGTTATGCGTAATTAATTACGCGTAGACCGTAGGTTACGTTGTTACGCGTAACAAATTACGCGTAAGAAAGTAAACTCCCATTGAAATTACACAGTCTGCCGTAATCGCGTAATATTACGCTCCCGTATAATATAAAAAAGCAGCCGACTTTAAGGGTTAATAGCAAAGCTCCCTTAAGTGCTAAGAGCCTCAAATTTGGAGAATATATTAAGGAGATCAGAAGGAATAAGAGGAAAATTTTTTTTTTTCAAAAAGACCTTATAGTTTTTGAGAAAATCGATTTTTAAGTTTCAAGGGCAAAAATGTCTTTTAAATGCGGAAAATGTCAGTTTTTTTTGCACAGGTAACAATAGTGTTTTATTTTCATAGATTCCCCCAAGTGGGAAGAGTTTTACTTACTTCGTTCTGAGTGTGGGAAATATAAAAAAAAAACGACGTGGGGTCCCCCCTCCCAGACCTCTTTAACCCCTTGTCCCCCATGCAGACTGGGATAGCCAGAATGCGAAGCACCGGCCGCGTGGGGCTCCGCACCCTGACTATACCAGCCCTCATGGTCCATGGATTGGGGGGTCTCAGAAGGGGAGGGGCAGCCAAGCTTTCCCCTCCCCCTCCGAGCCCTTGTCCAATCCAAGGACAAGGGGCTCTTCTCCACCTCCGATGGGCGGTGGAGGTGGAGGCCGCGATTTCCTGGGGGGGGGGGGGGTTCATGGTGGCATCTGGGAGTCCCCTTTAAAAAGGGGTCCCCCAGATGCCCACCCCCCCTCCCAGGAGAAATGAGTATAGAGGTACTTGTACCCCTTACCCATTTCCTTTAAGAGTTAAAAGTAAATAAACACACAAACACATAGAAAAAGTATTTTAATTGAACAAAAAACATAACCACGAAAAAAGTCCTTTAATATTCCTAATTAACCATTAATACTTACCTGTCCCTTTAAAAGCCAGTTCCCACGCAATATCCTCGGAAATATACTAATCAGTTACAATGTAACAAAGTTGTTACAATGTAACAACTTTGTTACTTTGTAACACCACCGCACCCGACGTCACTCGCCGCCGCCGCTGCATACCCGTCTGCGCTGCACGGACCCGACAAAGCTCTGAGCTATATAGCTACAGAGCTCTCGAAAGCATCTTTGTATTTGGGCTCCAATGGGGTTCCTTCTGATTTGAAGGAACCCCATTGGTCTGCTAAGGACCAATGGGGCTCCTTGGAGCCCAAATACAAAGATGCTTTTGAGAGCTCTGAGCTATATAGCTCAGAGCTCTGTCGGGTGAAGGACGCTAAGTCCCCGCCAGCTCCGCTGCCCTCCCCGCCTCTCCCACATGTCACCTATATACATGCTGGCACCCATGGGTGCCAGCATGTATATGGGTGACAGGTGTGGGCGGAGTGGACGGCGGGAGCCGGCGGGGACTTAGCGTGTATGCGGCGGCCGGCGGGTGAGCGGCGAGTGACGTCAGGTGCAGTGGTGTTACAAAGTAACAAAGTTGTTACATTGTAACAACTTTGTTACATTGTAACTGATTAGTATATTTCCGAGGATATTGCGTGGGAACTGGCTTTTAAAGGGACAGGTAAGTATTAATGGTTAATTAAGAATATTAAAGGACTTTTTTCGTGGTTATGTTTTTTGTTCAATTAAAATACTTTTTCTATGTGTTTGTGTGTTTATTTACTTTTAACTCTTAAAGGAAATGGGTAAGGGGTACAAGTACCTCTATACTCATTTCTCCTGGGAGGGGGGGTGGGCATCTGGGGGACCCCTTTTTAAAGGGGACTCCCAGATGCCACCATGAACCCCCCCCCCAGGAAATCGCGGCCTCCACCGCCCATCGGAGGTGGAGAAGAGCCCCTTGTCCTTGGATTGGACAAGGGCTCGGAGGGGGGGGGGAAAGCTTGGCTGCCCCTCCCCTTCTGAGACCCCCCAATCCATGGACCATGCGGGCTGGTATAGTCAGAGTGCGGAGCCCCACGCGGCCGGTGCTCCGCATTCTGGCTATCCCAGTCTGCATGGGGGACAAGGGGTTAAAGAGGTCTGGGAGGGGGGACCCCACGTCGTTTTTTTTGATATTTCCCACACTCAGAACGAAGTAAGTAAAACTCTTCCCACTTGGGGGAATCTATGAAAATAAAACACTATTGTTACCTGTGCAAAAAAACCTGACATTTTCCGCATTTAAAAGACATTTTTGCCCTTGAAACTTAAAAATCGATTTTCTCAAAAACTATAAGGTCTTTTTGAAAAAATGTTTTTTCCTCTTATTCCCACTGATCCCTTTAATATACCCTGTGAATTTGGTGTTCCTAAATTTTAAGCAGGCTTTGCTATTAACCGTTAAAGTCGGCGGGTTTTTAAATGTATATATTTTTCCTTTGAAACTTTAACATCGATTTTCTCAAAAACTATATGGTCTTTTTGAAAAAAAATTTTTTCCTCTTATTCCTTCTGATCTCCTTAATATTTTCTCCAAATTTGAGGCTCTTAGCACTTAAGGGGGCTTTGCTATTAACCCTTAAAGTCGGCGGCTACCTAACATTGATCCATGCGTCAACTTTACCTTACGCATTAATTGCTAATAGGATTTTACGCGTAAGACTATAACGTAACAACCTGAATTACGGTATTCTTACACGTAATTGCGCAAGGGCTATGTGTAATTACAGACATGTACCGAAATTGAATGTCTATGCCGTAAGCGTAATTCCGTAATGCGTAATAGCGTAAAATTACGCGTAATGATCCGTAAGCGTAGCTTTTTCCATTACGCCCAGCACTGGATTTAAGAATAACAACCAGAGCTCAGCAACATTGGATCAAGCCACCGAATATTTTGTTTTGCCTTGCGGTGTGCGATTCGCATATACAATGAATTTAATAGGAAATTTGCATGCCTATTTTACTGCGAATTCGCGGGCGTTTTCGCATAAAATCAATGTAAAAGCACACAGGCACTGACATGGTTAAATTCGCATACTTACTAACACACGCGAAAACGCCCATGAATTCGCAGTAAAAAAAAAAAAAAAAAAAAAAAAAAAAATCGCATTCGCATGCAAATTTATTTTGCGTTTTCCACAACTAATTCGCACTGCACAAGTGGAAACAGGCCCTTTTTCATATACTGTAGTGCCATCTCCCATACTGCTATACAGAGTAGAAATAAAATAAAGAGTAGAAATAAAATAAAGTGCAGAAATATCGTAGTTTGAAGCTTGCTGGACCCGCCGGGCTCAGGGTGGGTTCAGTGGAGCGCTCGTTAAAGAGACACCGAGCACTTCATAAAAATGAAATTTCCACTTACCTGAGGCTTCCTCCAGCCTAACGTAGGCCGCAAGGTCCCCCAACACCCTCCTGGCTCCTCTCCCGGTCCCCAGCTGGTGGCTCCGTTAGCAGACAACTTCAGCCTGAAGTCATCTGGTATGCTTCCCTCTTCCTGATGAGCGTGAGAGTCCTGCGCATGCGCGGGTCTCTCTAATTTTAACCGCACATGCAAGACTCTTACGCCGTGTATAAGGAAGAGGGAAGCAGGCCACACGACTTCAGGCCTACGGTGGGCTGGAGTAAGCCCTAGGTAAGTGGAAATTTCATTTTCATGAAGTGCTCAGTGTCCCTTTAAGTATAATGAAGCACTCTTTAAACTATCTGAGCCTAGCTGTAGCAGCACAGCTTAGTGAATCAACCTCAATGGGTTTGATCACATAGTGTGCGCGAGACAACACAATAAGTGTTATGTCCAGAAATATAAGATGCACCTAGGTTTAGAGGGGGGGGAAAAAAAAAATAAAAATATATATATATATATATATATATGCGCATTTTGTAGGTGTTCTCCCCCAATCCTGTGTTCCCTTTTGTCCGCCATGTGTCTCACTGTGTCCTTCTTTTCCCCCTTATGTTCCCATGTCCTCCTTTGCCCCGTGTCCCCCCCTTCTATTCCCCTGTGTATCCCCTCCTGTTCCCTTGTGTATCCCCCTGTATCCCATCCTGTCCCCCTGTGTGGTCCTCTGATCCCTCCCCACCCCCATTTCCTCCACTCTCAGTGTGTAAAATCTATTTGCGGTAGTGGGTCACCTCACCAGCGATTCCAGCAGTGAGAGCAGACCTCTCCTCTCCCGTGCAACTCCCCCTAGTGACAACTTCTACTGATTGCATTATCAGCAGAAGCTGTCACTAGGGGAGCAGCGCCGGAGAGGAGAGGTCTGCACTCTACACTGGAATCGCTGGTGAGGTGACCCACGATCCTGCTAATTGATTTTACTCACAGGGAGCGGAGGAGGAATGCGAGGTGGGGACAAGATGGGGACAAGACAGGGAGTCCCCGATGTTTCAGCGTTTTTGCGGTTTGTATTGGAGAGGGATCGTAAGTCTTTCGTAAGTATCCCTTTCTTTGGAATATAAGATGTAAGGACTTTTCCTCACCATTTTTGGGGGAGAAAAAGTTAGCCTTATATTCTGAAAAATAGAGTAGTTCAGGATAAACGTTTGGGTACATTTAGCTACAGTTCTCATGGAGTTAAAGAAGCACTCCATTAAGTCTTATTGCACTGGGTTAAAATAGGGAGCACATTTGCAATACATACTTAGTAATGTATGGGCAGATCGACCAAGAGACATCTCTCTAAACGAATCCGATTAGAGAGAAACCTGTCGGTTGCTCATATAACGCAGGCCGTATCCTGATCAATTTCAGTATGAAATCTCTCGGGAATTGGCCTTGCGCGCCGCATATGTATGTAAAGTATGACCCCCCTCCCGGTGCAGTATACTTTACCTGCTCCTGTCTGCTCTGGGCTCCGTTAACAATCCGCATCATACACGCACCCCAGGTGGTTGCCGGCATATACACGGGTGCGTGTGTGACATCACATGCATGCCCACGTTACTCCGAGAAACCATGTGTGGCACATGTATGTGGATTGTAGGCGGAGCCCAGAGCAGACAGGATCAGGTAAAGTATACTGCACCAGGCACATTTTACATTGGGGGGACAGCGCTGGGGGTTTCGTCGCTCTTCACAATATTTGCTGCGAGCAGTGATTGAAATCTATGCCCTGCCAGCCAGGAGCCCACTAAAACAGGGAGTAGATTTCAATCACCTTGGTCCTAATGTAGTTAAGTGTTTAAAAAAAAAAAAATCACTTACCTGGGGCCCAGGCAGAAATCCTGTGCCTGCGCCAGTACTCAAGAATCCTCCGGTCGCCCGCCGTAGCTCACCTTCAGTTTCGCCGACTTCTAGCCACTGCACCTGTGCGGCCCTAGCCGTGCACATCCTCGCTCCCATCCCCGGGAGCGTCCTGCACAGGCGCAGTAAAAGAAAACCTTGTACTGCGTCTACGCAGGACACTCCCAGTGACATGAGCAGTGGCCGTCGACTTGTAAGGGCTGGTGCACACCAGAGCGGTTCTGGAGCGTTTTTTAAACCGCTTGCAGGTGGCTAATGAAAGTGAATGGGCTTGTGCACACCAGAGCGATTAGATTTTTCCAAGAACGCAAACTCGGGGGCTGCAGCATTTTTTAGATTTCGGAGGCGTTTCTGCTAAAGTATAGGAAAGTGGAAAACAGCTCTGAAAAACGCCAGATCAGAGCAGTTTTCCAGGCGTTTTTGTTACAGTAGCTGTTCAGTAACAGCTTTACTGTAACAATATATGAAATCTGCCACACAAAAATGCTCCAAAAAACGCTAGGCATGTTTAGAAAAACTCTATCCACATGCCTAGAATCGCTCTGAAATCTGCTTCAAAAACCTCTAGCGTTTTGCGGATCTGCTAGAGGTTTTTGGTGTGCACTGGCCCTAAGTTGGCAGAATTGAAATTGAGCTGCGGCTGAAGACTGGAGGATCCTTGAGTACCGGCGCGGGCACAGGACTACTGCAGGGATCGGTAGAAGCACCAGGTAAGTGAAACTTAAAAAAAACCCCAAAAAACCTGAAGAACCAAATAAGCAAAAAGAAAAGAGCAGAAGTGATTTCACTTTTGGTGTAACGGAAAAATGGTAAAGATGGAAACCAGCAGAAATATTTTCTTTTTTTCATATCACATTTCTCTTAAAACTGACTAACAGCAGGATAAGTAAGCTAAATAAATGGTACTTATCCGTTAGCCGGGCGCATCCAGCAGGTGGCGCTGTTGTAGTTAATTTTGATGCGCTGTTGTAGCGAATTTCATTCATACTTAGTTAACGTATTACTGTGTGAATGGAAGCGCCGCAGGTGGCGCTAATTACATTGATACGGCACGTAACAATACAGTGTTAATGGGAACTAATATGTATTTCAAGTGGCCGGAACTGTCACTTAAAGAGAATCTGTATTGTTAAAATCACACAAAAGTAAACATACCACTGTGTTAGGGGACATCTCCTATTCCCCTCTGTCACAATTTCACCGCTCCCTGCCGCATTAAAAGTGGTTAAAAACAGTTTTTAAAAGTTTGTTTATAAACAAACAAAATGGCCACCAAAACAGGAAGTAGGTTGATGTACAATATGTCCACACATAG
Organism: Hyperolius riggenbachi; assembly: GCF_040937935.1. Taxonomy (NCBI): domain Eukaryota; kingdom Metazoa; phylum Chordata; class Amphibia; order Anura; family Hyperoliidae; genus Hyperolius; species Hyperolius riggenbachi. The sequence goes on from NC_090647.1 coordinate 282,929,950, forward strand.
AAAATACATCCATACACAAGCAGGCTGTATACAGCCTTCCTTTTGAATCTCAAGAGATCATTTGTGTGTTTCTTTCCCCCTTGAGCTCTCATCCACTGAAGTGTCAGGCTGTTTCTTCCTGCAGAGTGCAGACAGCTCTGCCCGTATGTAATTCATCAGTATGTGAAAGCCCAGCCAGCTCAGAGGACGATTTATCCAGCTTGTAAAAGATAAGAGAGACGAGAGAAGCTGCTCTAATCTAAATAATACACAGGCAGTGTGCAGAGAGGGGCCTGGAGGGGGGAGATGCATCACAGAACCACAACACTGAAGAACTTGGCAGCCTTCCAGACACAGGCCGACAAGTCTGACAGGGGAAAGATACATTGATTTATTACAGAGACTGTGATAGTACAAAGTGCTGCAGTAAGCCAGAACACATTAGAATAGCTTTTGGAACTTGTAGGATGATAAAAAACAGGATGCAATTTTTGTTACGGAGTCTCTTTAATGGAATTAAAATGAAGGTGGCGGCAATTTAACAGATGAAGCCGCCGCCTTCGTCTGTTGTTGTTCTTCTCCCCCTTTGCCCTCGTTTCTATACAATGCTGGCTGCCTGCGGACAGTTCCGGCCACTTGATATACAATGTATTAGTTCCCATTAACACTGTATTGTTACGTGCCGTATCAATGGAATTAGCGCCACCTGCGGCGCTTCCATTCACACAGTACTACGTTAACTAAGTATGAATGAAATTAGCTAAACAGCGCCACCTGCCGGATGCGCCCGGATAAGTACCAAATAAATTCTTATTTGATGATTTACAGTATTTTATTTTTTTTCAGTTAATATGGAGTTTCATCCCACTTTCAATAGCAATTGTTCATGCTATGGAAATAGGTGTACAAGATGCACAGTGTTATGCACACATTATGTGTGCATTAGACAAAGCACATTAGGCTCCATTCACTATGCATTACCGCATTCGGTAATGCAGAAATCAGATGATTTTACTGCAGCAATTCACTATGTGTTATTGCATGGAAAAGTTAAATTACCAACTATGCAGTAAATACCTTAAATATTATTCATTCACAAAAGTTTACCACATTCAAGGTAAAAAAAAAATTGCCAGCAGCTGTCGATAACTGGTAATCAGTCACATGGTAACATTGAAAGACAAAGGAGACAGCCAATAGGAGGAGCAACCCTATCCTCCTCACTCTATTGGAGCCGATACTCTGGGGCGGGTGCTTTTCTCTATCCTATCCCTGGCTCCTTAAAGAGACTCTGTAACCTCAAAAACATCCCCTGGGGGGTACTCACCTCGGGTGGGGGAAGCCTCCGGATCCTAATGAGGCTTCCCACGCCGTCCTCCGTCCCTCAGGGGTCTCGCTGCAGCTCTCCGAACAGCCGGCGACAGACCCGACTGTAAAATCAATATTTACCTTTGCTGGCTCCAGCGGGGGCGCTGTGGCTGCTTTCCGCTCCGAACTATACGGAAATACCCGATCTCAGTCGGGTCCGCTCTACTGCACAGGCGCCGGAAACTTGCGCCTGCGCAGTAGAGCACACCCGATGGCGATCGGGTATTTCCGTGTAGTTCGGAGCCGACAGCCGTCAGAGCGCCTGCGCAGGAGCCAGGAAGGTAAATAATGACGTCATCTTGTATGGAGGGCTGCAGCGAGACCCCCGTGGGACAGAGGACAGCGTGGGAAGCCTCATTAGGATCCTGAGGCTTCCCCCACCCGAGGTGAGTACCCCCCAGGGGATCTTTTGATGTTACAGATCCTCTTTAAGCCCCATACACATGCTCAACAGCGGTCTTTTATGCAGCCCAATTGTCAAACAACTTTTGTTGTGAAGGAAGTTGAAACAACTAAAAAGTATTTTGCTATTCTTCAAAAAGCTAATAAGACTGATAAGAAGTCAATCCAACAGTTGGATTGACTTCTTAGCAGTCTTATCAGTTGTGTGAACAATAGCAAAATACTTTTTTTTTTTAGTTGTTTCACAACAAAAGTTGTTTGATAATTGTGCTGCATAAAAGACCGCTGTTGAGCATGTGTATGGGGCTTTCCCTATACTTAATGTCATCACACCTGAGTAGTTGCCCCGCCCCCTCTACCCCATAGGATCATACTATTATAAATTTAAACTAAGACGCCCCCCCCCCCCCCCCCCAGTCTTTTTTCCTCGATCACCTTGCTCCATGGGATCCGGTAGGATGTACGGGCAAGATTTGCCCGGAATTTTTATTCTTTTGCCCCTACCTCACTGTACTTACAGTGGTTAAGCCGATTTTCTGTCCTACTGAAACTATAAATTAGTTAGGGATTCCCCCTGTATCTCGTGGTCTGGAGGGGGTCGGGGGGCGCTGTACCTAATAGGTTTAAATAACCTGGGGGACGCCTGCCCAAGTATGCCTTTATGCAGCATTAAATATGCCGCTTCGTAACGGAGGGACCCGTTCTCACCTTTCTCTCCTGAGCGCTCCGGCGGCTTCTGGTGTGCGTGCCACCCGAACTTCCGGCCGCATCATGCGTTCCAGCAGGCGGAGCGTTCTGATTGGTGGAGCGCGCCAACCAGAAGTGATGTGGCGTGGAAACTCACGCTGGTCGCATGTCCACAACGTGTGTGGAAGTTCTGACCAGCATGGAGGTGAGCTCCGAGCCGATTAATCCCCCCTTGGATGCCGTGGCAGGTTAGCTGAGAGGGAAATGTTTAGGGACATGCTGGGTTCAGGTTGCCATTAGCCTCACTAGTCTTCCTTCCTTCTTGCAGCTGGCTTAGCTGTCACTTCGGGTCCCTCAACAGCTTCTGCAGACCAACCAACGGGTTCAAGGTAGGGGCTATAAAGGTAGGTTCTTGAACCCTGTGATCACTAAGGATATCTAATACTATCCTTGTATCGCTCTCTCTCTGCTCATGTGTAGGAAGCACAAGGACAAGAAAAAAATCAAAGTCCAAAGACAAGGCGGCAAGATCACCTTCATTTCAAAGAGATAGAAGCAGATCCCCTAGAACACACTCTCATTACCATGAACAAACAAAGAGGTGTTGGGCCTGTCATAGGGACGCTATGCCGGATAAAAATGTGTGTAGAAGATGCTTCTCGGAGGTGGCAAGAGAGAATGAACAGACACCTATGGACGTCTCGGAAATGATTAACCACTTCACCACTGAGGGGTTTTACCCCCTGAGCACCAGAGCAATTTTCACCTTTCAGTGCTCCTTCCATTCATTCGTCTATAAAACTTTATTATTACTTATCGCAATGAAATGAACTATATCTTGTTTTTTTCGCCACCAATTAGGCTTTCTTTAGGTGGGACATTATGCCAAGAATTATTTTTTTCTAAATGTGTTTTAATGGGAAAATAGGAAAAATGTGGGGAAAAAAATAATTATTTTTCAGTTTTCGGCCATTATAGTTTTTAAATAATGCATGCTACTGTAATTAAAACCCATGAAACGTATTTGCCCTTTTGTCCCGGTTATAAAACCATTTAAATTATGTCCCTATCACAATGTTTGGCGCCAATATTTTATTTGGAAATAAAGGTGCATTTTTTCAGTTTTGCCTCCATCCCTAATTACAAGCCCATAGTTTATAAAGTAACAGTGTTATACCCTCTTGACATAAATATTTAAAAAGTTCAGTCCCTAAGGTAACTATTTATGTATTTTTTTAATTGTAAATTTTTTAATTTTTTTGAATTACAAAAAAAAAAAAAAAATGGGGAGTGTGGGAGGTAATGAGTTAATTTTATGTGTAAAAGTCATTTATTTGTATGTGAAAAATGTGTAGGGTGTAGTTTACTATTTGGCCACAAGATGGCCACAGTAACTTTTTGTTTTAATGCGATCTCCAAGCTTCCTCCCGGAAGCTTGGAGGAAGAATAAGGAGGCTGGACACGTGAGTTTTTTCTCACAATGATCGCGCTGCCCATAGGAGAGCAGCTGATCATTGTGGGGCTTAGATCAACCAACGGGAATGGATTTTCCCGTCCATTGATCTCTGGGCGAGCGGGCGGCGGCGTGTTTACTAGCGGCGGGCGGCGTGTTTACGAGCGGGAGCGCGGGCAGCGTCGGGAACGCGGAAAGTACGTGTTTCTCCGTCCCTGGTTTTTAAAGGATGGAAAAAGGGGCGGAGAAATACGTACGCGCGGGGGTAAAGTGGTTAAAGCAGCCGTGCAGGAATCAATGAGGGAATATATATATATCAACATTACCCTCAAAAGTATACAGTCACGGAACAAACACAATCTTCAGGAAACATGGAAGACGTTGCTGCTGGATTTGATTTTGCACTGGTTCAGCCATACGTGCAAGCAGTTCGTGAAGCTATTGAATGGGAGAGTTCGGACGAGGAGCAGGAATGGTCGTCTTGCACGAGAAAACACAAGGAATATTATACTCACCTAAAGAAGAAGGTGACAACTTTCCCTATGATGACGGAAATATCGGAAGTCATAAAAGAGGAATGGGAAAAGCTGGAGAAAAAGCCCCCACTAAATAACCGTATAATGAAGCTATACCCTCTACACTCTAAGGATACGAAGTCATTGGACAACCCGCCGGTGGTGGACGCGTCAGTGAGCCGCTTAGCCAAACATGTTACCCGTCCTAGAGATAATGCAGCAACATTTAAGGACGGGTTGGAAAAAAAGAATAGACTCAGAATTAAGGAAAATCTATATGATTGTAGGCAATGCAACAAGACCAGCGGTAGCACTCACTTCTATAGCGAAAGCGATACGTGCATGGTCCACGAATGTTTAAGACGAAGTCCGAGCGGGTGCTGATAAGGACGCCATAATTCCGCTCTTGATACTTTTAATCTGACGGCAGACTTCATTGGAGAGGCTGCAGTGGATATAATAAGATGTGGGGCCAGAGCAATGGTCTTCTCTGTGATAGCTAAGAGAGCCTTATGGCTTAAGTCGTGGTCGGCGGATCAATCGTCTAGACAAGAATGGTGTAAGATTCCTTATGATGGCGTAAACCTTTTTCGGCAAAGAAATGGACTCTGCAATCCAGAGAGTGACTGGTGGAAGATCTGGGCTTATCCCACAAGATAAGAAACCAAGAAGACCTAATCCTCAACAGCCTAATCGTTTCCAACAGACAAGATTTAGGTCGGCTAAATCCTACCGACCGGGAAAGGAGTTCACTAGAAATTGGCAAAGCAGCCATAGTAATCTGCAAAGGTTGACGAGGCAGAAGACGACCACCCCTCCTGCTAATCAACAGAAGACTTTTTGACGGGCACTCCGCCCAGAGCTGGCCAGTGGGAGGAATACTCCAGAAATTTGGTCAAGTCTGGGTGGAAAACATCCTCAATCCATGGGTGCAAAAAAAAACGTGACTATCGGTCATCGGTGGAGCTTCACAAAAAAAACACTCAAGAGCCATTTCATTCCCACCAGAGTTCCGAAAGTTGCTCAAAAGAGACAAATATTGGAAGAATACGTTCAGACCCTATTACAGAAGAACGCTATTGTACAAGTTCCACCAGAAGAGAGGGGGAAGGGGATTTATTCCCCATTATTCTTTGTACTAAAAAAGACCGGTTCGTTGAGACCAGTGTTGGACCTAAGATTTCTAAATCGACATATAAAATTAAAAAAATTCAAGATGGAGACACTGCAATCAATCAAACAGTCGATAAGACCTTACGACTGGATGCTTTCTGTGGATCTGGAAGATGCATACTTGCATATAGCCATACATCCAAAATTCCAAAAATTCCTCAGATTTGCAATAGAAGACTCCCACTATCAATTCAGGTGCCTGCCATTTGGGATATCCACGGCATCCAGAACTTTCTCAAAAGTACTACTAGCTCTGGTAGCGACTCTTCGACTGAAAGGTCTTCGTCTATTCCACTACCTAGACGATCTTCTACTACTATCAGCAGACACTCATCCAACACCGGGACATCCTAACTCACTCTTTAACCCACTTTGGATGGAAATTGAACACCCTGAAGAGTCACCTTATTCCAACGCAATCTATGGTCTTTCTAGGGGCTCTTTTTCAGACTGCTCAGAACTCAATCAGTCTGCTGCAGGAGAAAAGGGACACGATCGTTCAGAAGATACACGATATATCGACAGTGAGAACCTTATCGGCAAGACAATGTCTGAGTGTCTTGGGCACGTTAACCTCCACTATACAGATGGTACGATGGGCCCACTGGCACACCCGAGTCTTTCAATGGGGATTCATGACCCAGTGGGACAAGAAGACCTGGAATCAGAAGATAGACATTACCCCTCTAATGAAGAACAGTCTCTCATGGTGGATCAATGTGGACAATTTTTCCAGACACCATTTAATACAAACGCAACACATGATCGCAATTACAACAGATGCCAGCCAGAGGGGATGGGGAGCCCACTGCAGTTCGGTGACAGCGCAAGGGCAATGGACCAATCAACAGATTCACACTCATTGCAACATATTAGAGTTGAGAGCGGTGTACCAGGCTCTAATCAGCTTCGTCGATATAATCAGGGGACACTCAGTGTTCGTCGACAACAAGATGGCAGTCGCATACCTGAGGAAGCAGGGAGGTACGAGGAGTATGTCTCTACTCCAGGAAACAGCTCCCATCTTACAATTTGCGGAAGAGAATCTATGGGACTTGAAGTCAGTCTACATTCCGGGCAGGCACAACATATTAGCAGACCGTCTAAGCAGAACATTCATCAACAACAACGAATGGAGCCTGGATACGGAAATATACGAATGGATTTGTCAAAGACTAGGAACACCACAATTAGATCTGATGGCCACACCGCAGAATTCCAAATGCACACTCTTACTCCAGGACATACTGCAGTCAGGCGATAGCAGTGGATGCACTACCGGCCAAATGGGAATTTCAGATTACCTATGTCTTCCCTCCAACACCTACAATTTTCAAGCTATTAATGAGATTAATCAGGGATAGGGTGACTGATAGCTGTGATTCCCTTTTGGCCGAACCATCCATGGTTCCCACTTTTGTGGGAGATGAGATTACAGTCTCCTCTACCTCTCCCATACAAGAGAGATATGCTAACACAAGGAGAAACTCTACATCCGACCGAACCCCAGGAAACTGAATCTGAATGCCTGGATTTTGAAGGGTAAAGGCTAAGAAAGGAGGGTCACTCGGTCGAGGTAATCAAAACCATTCTCAGCTCCAGGAGACCAACCACTAACGCAACTTATAAGAGGGTGTGGACTAGGTTCAAGGACTTTGCGGCTGAACTTCAGTTTGAACCCTCAAAGCCGGAACCTAAATACATATTGGAATTCCTACAGAGAGGACTATCCAAAGGATTAGGGTACCATACCCTGAAGGTTCATGTGTCAGCCCTTTCAGCAACAACAGGAATTTCCTGGGCTACCCAGCTGCTTCTAAAACAATTCTTAAAGGAGAACTGTAGTGAGAGGTATATGGAGGCTGCCATATTGATTTCCTTTTAAGCTATACCAGTTGCCTGGCAGCCCTGCTGATCTATTTGGCTGCAGTAGTGTGAATCACACCAGAAACCAGCATGCAGCTAATCTTGTCAGATCTTACAAAAATGTCAAACACCAGATCTGCTGCATGCTTGTTCAGGGTCTAGGGCTAAAAGTATTGGAGGCAGAGGATCTGCAGGATAGCCAGGTAACTGGTATTGCTTAAAAGGAAATAAATATGGTAGCCTCCATATACCTTTCACTACAGTTCTCCTTTAGGAGTATTAAGAGTAAAACCTCCAAAAAGGCGTTATTCCCCAAGTGGGACATACCCTTGGTGTTAGAGGCACTGACGAAACAACCCTTTTATCCTTTGCAGGAGGCATCACTTTGGCATATTACGCTGAGAACAGTATTCTTGGTGGCTATCGCCTCTGCCCGTAGGGTATCCGAATTGCAAGCGTTAGGGTGTAAAGAACCCTACCTGACCTTATACCCTGATAGGGTGGTGGAGACCGATACAGCAGTTCATCCCTAAGGTAGCCTCCACCTATCACTTGAACTAAGACTGGACATTACCAACCTTCACAGAGGATGAATCAGGGAGAACACATCCATTGGATGTTGGCCTAGCGATAAAAACTTACCTGGAAATGACGGCAAATATAAGAACTACAGAAAGACTATGGGTCATACCTACTGGATATAGAAAGGGACAACCTGCTACAGTCAGAACCATAGCCTCATGGATAGTTAAGACCATACAGAATGCCTATAGAATCTTAGGTTTAGAACCCCCTAGTCAGTTATTGGCACATTCTACACGCAGTATGTCTACCTCGTGGGCAGCCTTTAACAAGGTGCCAGCAGAGAAAGTGTGCCAAGCAGCAAACTGGTCATCCATAAATACATTTATGCATCATTATAGACCAGATCTCTCTACCCAATCCTCAATGTTTGGCAAAGCTATTCTGGAGAATGTAAAGAATGTGACTAATTAAAATTTTCCTTTTGTTTCAGCATAATGTGGTCCCACCCTTCTTTTTTTCTAGTTAATTCCCAGGTGTGATGACATTAAGCATAGGGAAACCGGAAAATTGTTACTTACCTATCGGTAATTTTCCTTTCCCGATGCTTATATGTCATCACACCGGTCCCTCCCTTCATGTGAGCTTCCATGATCGAAGTTTACATAGACTATGGGGGGGGCGGCTTAGTTTAAATTTATAATAGTATGATCCTATGGGGTAGAGGGGGCGGGGCAACTACCCAGGTGTGATGACATATAAGCATCGGTAAAGGAAAATTACCGATAGGTAAGTAACAATTTTCCGTTTTACTGTTCTTTCCTGTCCCACCACATGTGAATTTTTTTAGAGACTTTAAAAATAATAAAAAAGTCTCCATTGACTTAAATTAAAAATTGCAGCAAAATTGCTGTGATCAAGATTTTTTTAAAAATTGCGTCGCAGTTTTACTGAATGTCAATGGAGGCGTTTTTTAAAAAACAAAAACGACCCGCAAAATGCTATTTAACATGTCAGGGCCCTCTCTCTCTCTCAGTCACCTTCTAATTCAGCATCCTGCTCTCTGGGAACACACCACATTGTTACCTAACAAATAATTTGGTTATTTAGTGACAGACTCCAGCATGCGGGAAAAAAATGAGAATTTAAAAACGATCCTGAGCCAAAGCTCGGGTTCAAAATAAGATATTAACCTGAGGAGAGGGTAGCCTCAGGATCCTATTGAGGCTTCCCTCAGTGTCCCCTGTCATGGACGCTCCCCTCCACGTCGGGGCCACATACCTCCTCTGTTATGAGCGTGGACATGCAGTAGGCACGCGAGCACGGTTGTGCATGCGCAGTAGCTCCAGTTTACTGTGCATGCGTGGGCGTGCTTGCGCTGCCACGCTGAAGGAAGAGAAGGTGCGTGGCCCTTAAAGGGACACTTAAGTCAAACAAACAAAAAATGAGTTTTACTCACCTAGTGCTTCCAATAGCCCCCAGCAGCTGTCCGGTGCCCTCGCCGTCTCCCTCCGATCCTCCTGGCCCCGCCGGCAGCCACTTCCTGTTTCGGTGACAGGAGCTGACAGGCTGGGGACGCGAGTGATTCTTCTCGTTCCCAGACACATTAGCACCCTCTATGCTGCTATATGGTATATGATAAATGCTATAGCAGCATAGATGGCGCTATTGTGGCCAAGAACGTGAAGAATCACTCGCGTCCCCAGCCTGTCACCGAAACAGGAAGTGGCTGCCGGCGGGGCCAGGAGGATCGGAAGGAGACGGCGAGGGCACCGGACAGCTGCAGGGGGCTATTGGAAGCCCCAGGTGAGTAAAACTCATTTTTTTTTTTTACTTAAGTGTCCCTTTAAACAGTTAGCAACAGTGCCTCGTCGCTAATCTTCAGAAGAGCCACGATCAACGACGGGCGACATCAGAGCACCGAGGGACGCCTTAATAGGATCCTGAGGCTTGCCTCTCTTTAGAAGCTCGTGTACACTTTAAAAAAAAAAAAAAAAAAAGGTCTAATACCGCATGCGTTATTTCACGGGCTGAAATGTGATTACCGACTAGTGCTTTGTGAATGGAGGCTAATGTGTAGTACCGTTAGGTTAGGATTGTTAACTATCACCACATAAGAAAAGTGTGGAGTAAGGCTCTTTTTGCAAATCTTCTGGCCTCTTTCCCAGTAGGAAGTTTCGTTTTGATGCGACATTAAAGTCGCAAAGCAAAATAACGCAACGCCCCAAAAAAGTTGCAATGCAACTTAAAGAGTAACTGTTAGCCCAAAAAAATCTAATTTAAATCTCTAATGCAATGTGTTAAATAGTTTGTAAGGGAGCCAAAAAGGCAATGCTGAAGTTAAAAAGCAATCTAATTTTTTTACTGTATGACTATCATTCAGCCTTTTCCCCAAGCTCCTAAGGAGGACGCAAGGCCGCATACCAGATACTGCAGAGCATGCCTATGTCTGCCCGACCCCCCCTCTCCCCCCCCAGGACCAGGTGCAGATGTCTGCCCGACCCCCTCTCTCCCCCCCCAGGACCAGGTGTCTGGTATGCGGCCTTGCGTCCTCCTTAGGAGCTTGGGGAAAAGGCTGAATGATAGTCATACAGTAAAAAAATTAGATTGCTTTTTAACTTCAGCATTGCCTTTTTGGCTCCCTTACAAACTATTTAACACATTGCAATAGAGATTTAAATTTGATTTTTTTGGGCTAACAGTTACTCTTTAATGCCCCGTTATCGTCGCATACAGTAGAGCATACAGGCAATGAAAAGTATGCTACCAAGTCATTACTGAGCATGTGCAAACAGTCCAACGCAACTAATACCGTGTATAACGCACTGCATGCAGTACTTTCACTTAACGTGCAGCGTTAGTCACCAACGCAACGTGTGCACTGTGAACAGGGCATTGATTTTTCATTGCAGTGCATTATTCTGCGTTAAATGTTGTTTTAACGTGGGACTTTAACCTCGCACTGTGAAAGAGGCCTCACTGTTCCTATTCTCAGTTATACATCTAAAGAAGCCATTGATTGCTTTTAAAGGAAAACTGAACAGAATATGGAGGCTGCTATATTTATTTTCTTTTAAGCAATAGTAATTGCTATCCGGCTGATCATCTGCCTCCAATAATTTTAGCCATAGACCCTGAAAAAGCATGCAGCAGATCAGGCATTTCTGACTTTATCGTCAGATCTGACAAACTGCATGCTAGTTTATGGTGTTATTCAGACACTACTGCAGCCAAATAGATCAGCAGGACTGCCAGGCAACTGATATTATTTAAAAGGAAATAAATATGGCAGCCTTCCTATCCTTCTCACTAGAGCTGTCCTAAATTAAACGTACAGGACTGCAGTAGAAAATAACCCATCATTCTAATTTCCGAGGAGCAAACATATTCAGCTTGAAATAGACATCAAGACCCCCTTCCTCACACTCCCCCACACCAGCTATACGACTGATTCTGTAACAAACCCCGCCCTACAACAGCCACGTGTTACCAGAGCTCTAGGACAGTCACCTTGGCGACCTTCCACTTCCCGCCTTTACAGTACAACCCATAACCTATAGCTCTCCAATGACCTCTTAATTGGCTAAATATGGTCTGTAACAGACTTGCTGATTACCCAATAGGCGCGTTCTAACAAGGTTCGTCCACCAAGCTGGCCAATCAGGTTGGGCACTGGGAGGAGAGTCCTGTGTGTGTGAAGGGTCTCCTACTGCTGACGGCTCTCTCGTGTGAAGCATCATGGCTCCCAGAGAGGGTACTGAGCGGGGCTCCGTTATGGACGGGATCAGGGCGATTCTGCTAGGGCCGCCCGGGGCTGGCAAAGGGACGCAGGTAAGCAGACAAGAAGCAGGTGTCTCCCGTGTTCTGCACTCCTAACCAACGTGCTCTGCGCTCTTCTCTTTCCACTACTGTGGTTGCTGGGACACACGGGTTTTGCGTGCAGAGTGACGTATCGAGCTGTGATTGGACGGTAGACAGGTCTCTGCACTTCATTAGTACTTCCGTCTATCAATGAACTGAGGCAGCAGTGGTTTGGTTGGTGATTTGTGAATGCTGACAGTACGCCATGGGAAAGGGCGATCAGTACATACATTTGCAAGTACATTTAAAGGGAACCTGAGTATGGCAGCCTTTATATCCCAGTTTATCTATGTGTTCTCTGCTAAAGAAAAACTGTAACCAATGTGAGGGCCCATTCACACTTAAAATCCGCAAACCCATTTTGCGTAGGTGATTTTACTGCGATTAGCGAGGTAAAATCACTGTACACTCCTGCAATTCCTGATGATCGCAATCAGTGCTTGTTTAAGCATAACCACAATTGCTTGAGAATTGCGGCAAACTGCTGCAGGTAACATGTTTTGTGATTGCTGTTAATTGTGAAACGCCCACAATCGGCAGCAATCACAGCAGTGAGATCAGTGCCATAAAGTTATAATTGCGCTAGCGGTGACCTCCATAGTGTGAATGGGCCCTTAGGCCTCTTTTCCAAGGGCAGTTGATAGGCAGGAAATGCCTCTCAAACTCTCACGAATGCTCACTGCTGCCTGGTAACTGCTCAATGCTGCCCGTGGAAAAGAGGCTTTAGGGGCCCGTTCACACTACAAGAGCTTTTGAAATGCTAGAGATTTTAAAAGCTCTTGCTAATGCAATGTTTTTTTTTTTCCTTTACAAAATCACATCGCTCCAAGGTGAACACACACATAGGATTACATTAGCAAGAGCATTTAAAATATCAAGCGCTCAGAAAAGCTCATGTAGTGTGAACAAGCCCTTAGGCTGGATCCGCACTTGTCAGTTTTTCTGTATGGGAAAACTGAGAACTAATGTTAATGGTCTAGTTCACATTTGAATGTGTTCGTGTTTTTTTTTTGTTGTTTTTTTTTTCTCATGCAGAAAAACAATTGACCGCAATGCAGCACTGTCTGGCCTTTTTGCCATGGGCAGTTGATAGGCAGTGAAAAGCCTTTCAAACTCTCACAACTGCTTGCTGCTGCCTGGCAACTGCTTGCTGGTGCCTGGCAACTGCTTGCTGAGCACACAGTTCAACTGCCCGTGGAAATTAGTCCTCACACAACTCATGCAGAAAACTGATAGACAAGTTGAATCCAGCTTTAGGGCTCATTTCCACGGACAATTGAACTGCGTACACTGAAAGCAGTTGTGAGAGTTTGAGGCCTCTTTTCCACGAGCAGGTGAACTGTGTGTTCAGCAAGCAGTTATCAGGCAGCCTCAAGCAGTTGTGAGATTTTGAGGCCTCTTTTCCACGGACTGTTGAACTGTGTGTTCAGCAAGCAGTTACCAGGCAGAAGCAAGCAGTTTTAGGAGTTGGAGAGGCATTTCACTGCCTATCAACTGCCCATGGATAAAAGGCCTGAGAGGCTTTTCACTGCCCATAAGCTGCTTGTTTAAATAAGGCCTTAAGGCCTCTTTTCCACGAACTGTTGATAGGCAGTGAAATGCCTCTCAATCTCTCAACTGCTCACTGCTGCCTGGTAACTGCTTGTTGCTGCCTGGTACCTGCTCACTGCTGCCTGATAACTGCTTGCCGAACACACAGCTCAACAGTTCGTGGAAAAGAGGCCTTAAAGGGAACCTTAACTGCCGTGGAAAAATAAATTCACTTACCTGGGGGCTTTCCCAAGCCTCCTGCAGCCGTCCTGTGCCCGCGCCGGTCCTTCGGTGCCCTCCGGTCTCCCTCCGCCGCTAAGTTTCGTTTTCGGACGACTGCCAGTCGTCCTCGGGCCTCTTCCGCATTCCTCGTCGTAAACTGCAGTAAAGCGCGTCCGCATGACGCCAAACGCGTCATGTGCATGACGCCAAACGCGTCATGCGGACGCGCTTTACTGCAGTTTATGACGAGGAATGCGGAAGTGGCCCGAGGACGACTGGCAGTCGTCCGAAAACGAAACTTAGCGGCGGAGGGAGACCGGAGAGCACCGAAGGACCGGCGCGGGCACAGGAAGGCTGCAGGAGGCTTGGGAAAGCCCCCAGGTAAGTGAATTTATTTTTCCACGGCAGTTAAGGTTCCCTTTAAAGGAATTATCAGGCAAAAAAAAAAGTTTCACTTCCCTGGGGCTTTTACCAGCCACCTGCAGCTATCCTGTGCCCTCTCAGTCACTCACTGCTGCTCCGGTCCCCCGCCGGCAGCTAGTTTTGTTTTTGCCGACCTCAGGGTCGTAGGGCCGCATTGCGTACATTTTTATGCATTCCCACTGGTGCAGGAACATTAACACATACATTTTTACGCGTTGGTGGTTCAATGCGTAAAGTTTCAACGTGTAAAAATGTATGTGTTAATGTTCCTGCACCAGCGGGAATGCGTAAAAATGCAATGCGGCCTGCCGACCCCAAGGTCGGCAAAAACAAAACTAGCTGGCGGGCGGCTTCCTCCAGCCCACCATAGGGTGTGAGGTCCCCTGACGTCCTCCTGGCTCCTCTCCGTGTGCCTCCGCCAGCTCCCGTTACCGGCGACACCCGGGCCTGGATCCTGACGCATGGTGTCATCACACCACCCACTACCCGTCATTTTTAGCGTTAGAAAACCACGCATGCGCAGACCTGTCACGCCGGCCGGTGTGATGACGTCATGCCCGGGTGTCGGCAGTAACGGGAGCCGGTGGAGGCACATGGAGAGGAACCAGGAGGACGCCAGGGACCTCGTGGCCTACGGTGCGCTGGAGGAAGCCTCAGGTAAGTGAAATCTTTTAATTTATGTCACTGCTCAGGGTCCCTTTAAGCGCTGGCGATTTCAGAAATCGCCCTAAAAGCACTTGTGCAATGATTCCCTAGTGTTCACATATGAGCAGTTCGATTCTGATCCGCTCACCAAAGGGCTGCCTGTACCATTTTTCTGGGTGATTTGCCTATAATGGAAGGTATAAGGAAACCGCAAACGCTTGAAAAAGCGTCTTGCAGAGCGATTTCCCCAGCGTTTTCATGAATACATACATTGTATTTATTAATTTTACCGGGTACAAGAGTTCTCTCCTGACTGACGTCAGGAAGTGAAAAAAAAAATCTTAAAAAAGCGCTTTATACAGTGCAGGGAAAGGAGATTTAAAAAATCGCAAAAAAATGCTCAGCACTTGAAAAAGTGCTGGCGATTTTATAGTGTGAACATAGCCTTAGGTTGTTAGAGACTAAAACAAATTGGAAGCTAGGTTATGGATAAATGTATTTGTATTAATTCAGTTATTATTGTCTATTTCATTAGTATTCTTACACTATTGGCCGTTCTGAACTGTACACTGAATACATCCAATTGTATCCGTGTTTCTTAAGGCTCATACACACATCAGACTATAGTCTTTGGAAAATGAAAGATCACAGACCAATTTTACCCCCTTCCATGTAGTATGAGAGCCATACCTACACAGTCTTTTCTATGGAGCTGAACTCCCCATCAGAAAAAAATCTTTGCAAGATGCTGCACACATAGATGCTGTACAGACACAAAAGATCAGTATCTGCAAAAGATCTGTTCCTGCCAAAGATCCGTTCCTGCAAAATGCATTCATAGTCTATGAGATCTGCAGATCATCATACACACCTTGTTTAACTGACATTCATCTGCAGATCAGACAATCATATGCAGATCTGAAAATCCATCCTGGTGGATCTGGTCTGCAGATCATGGCCGGATTTCCGCACAGGCCGCCTAGGCCGGTTCCTAGGGCGGAAACCTGCCGACAGTAGAGCTGGGGCGGCTGTCGCACACAAGCAACAGATCAGCTGTTTAGCTGCCTGTCTGCTGCCGCGCTGTCCTCCAGTTTATCCTGCGTGGTAGTGCACACACAGAGAAAGGAGCGCTCTGCCTCTTCTCTCTCACTCTGAGAGGCGGGGCTGAGCCAGCAGACCGGGAGGTTTGAGCGGAAGAAGGAAGAGGCAGACGAGTAAGCTCAGCAGCATGTGAAGGAGGTATTGCTGAGTCTGCTGACAGCGTCAGGGACAGGGAGTGAGACATGTGCAGTGTTCTCCCCAGAATTTTTTTCCAGCCGGGTGGCATGAAAAAGTAGCCGGGTGGTGAAGTAAGGTCATGCTGGGTGGAAAGGGATGGTCACATCGAAGCGGCAAATTTATTTTGGGTCCCAACATAGTCACCTATGTTGAAAGCTGCGATTAGCAGCTACAGCTGGAAATTTGTACAGGTCGTAGCAATTTAAGACTAAAACTGAGTACCCACGAAAAGATAGATCACGGAATTCCATTATGAACAATTGTTCTATGATCTATCTTTGAACATTGGAAGCGGAGTTATGTGACCAACAGGACGTAAGCAATAGTTCAAATGAAACCATGTTTTGCTAAAGTCCAATGACTTTAGTAGAAATTATTGTTTCGTTTGAACGATCATTTCCATTGTGATCCATCAGAACGGTCCTTTAAAAAAAAAGTGAGCACCACGGTTCGTAAGCCATCTGAAACTTGTATAACGAATCTCCATTAAATGATCATTACGTAATGTCATGCTGTTTAATTTTTATGTGGATATGGACCTTTTGGACTGAGATCATAACCAATGCCTGCTGTACCAGATGATTGTTATTAAGGTGTGTGTGTGTGTGTGTGTGTGTGTGTGTGTGTGTGTGTGTGTGTGTGTGTGTGTGTGTGTGTGTGTGTGTGTGTGTGTGTGTGTGTGTGTGTGTGTGTGTGTGTGTGTGTGTATCAGCTTGGCAGACAGCTTGGCTGGGGAAAGCACAATGAGCTGTGTAGCAGTGTAAATAGATTTTCACAGGTCAGCAGCAGCTGTATCCCCCAGCTCACTCCCCCCCTGCCCTGATTTCTCACCTCGCTGTTTGATTTCTGGACAGACACGTGGGAAGTAAGTTAAGTTTACAGCGTGAGGGCAGAGTCCTTCACCCATTGTCTGTCTAGCATTCTCTGATGTTTACTTTGAAAACAAGAGGCCAGCATGCCAGTGGATGACTGATAAGATCACTCTAAGGAGCCCCTCGGGAAAGCATCCTTGTTTTCTCCCCTCTCGCACCGCTTTTAGAGCCAGGAAAACACACAGACCCAGCGCGGCTTGAAGCATCGATAGCAGCCAGTAGCACATTAGCTCAGCTGACCCACGCGACAGGGCACGCCCCCCACTGGTGAAGCTGTAATGTGACTGGCCAACAGGGTAGTGAGAGGCAGAGTCTCCTGAGCTGCATGACACAACGTCATACAGTACTTCCCCTGTCCCTCCCTCCTTACCACCCACAGACAGGAATTGAGGCGTAGAGCGGGTATAGCGTCCATGAGCGACAGCGGGCTGCCTGCAGAAGCAGTTCTGCTGCGGATGGCGGCTGATTGGCAGCCGGGCGGTGAGGAATTTCAGGTGGGCGGAGCGCCCCGCTAATTGGCTCTAGGGAGAACACTGATGTGCTTGCACGGTGCACTGCAGTGCAGATTACTTGTAGCTTCAGAGGGAGAGAGATGTCTGTGCAGATTACAGGCATTTTCCTCATTTGCAGAACGCTGCCTATTGCTAAACTGCTGTGGAGAGAGTGACCAGCTGTCTAACGTCTACACCACAGCTAAGAGCAAAGAAGACTATGTGGAAAAATGGAGGAGTGAAATAAAACAGTCACAAAAGCTAGCCATATACCAGTCTCTACAAAGAGAATATAAAATGGCCCCATACCTGGAAAAGCTGCAAAACTCTCAAGAGAGAAAAATCCTGAGTGTCTACAGATTGAGTGCTCACAACCTCGAAATAGAGTCTGGGAGACACAGACAGACGTACAAACCCAGGGAGGAGAGACTATGCCAACACTGTGAGCAGAAGACCCTTGAGGATGAAAGCCACTTCCTGCTGCACTGCCCCAAATATACTGCAACCAGGGACACTTACTTTAAGAAATTGTCGGAACTATTCCCAGACTTTCTCACACTAGAAGATGAGAGAAAAACATATATCCTACTGGGAGAAGAGGAATTCACAGTGACAATCGCTGCACGCTATGTCACAGCATGCCACAGACTGAGAGGAGCATAACGGAACTGTAAACCTAAAAATGTCCACAGACTGCTTAGCCATTGTCTCCCTACCCCACCCCCTCCCATGTCCCCCTTTTTCCCCTTGCTTTGGCAATACCTGTATGAATCTTTGTCATGCCAATAAAGCTATTTTTGATTTGATTTGTCTATCAGGTCTATCAGTTCTATGTTCATGCAGACAGCCCTGTCACTGCTATCTTGTTTAGTTAATCAGCAGCTTTCCTCTTCTCCCCCCTCCCTTCCACAGCAATTAACCTTTAATTCTCTCACTGGTTTCTTTGTTACTTGTTTTGGTCTTCAGGGCACAGATGAGAGAGAGAACACTATCCTCTATAGCACTATACAGAGTACATAGTCATGTCACTCAGACTGTCCTAAGAGGAGCTCACACTCGAATCCTACAAATAGTCATAGTCGAATGTCATACCATATTATTATTATTATTATTATTATGTATTTATATAGCACTGACATCTTCTGCAGCACTTTACAGAGTACATAGTCATGTCACTGTCTGTCCTCAGAGGAGCTCACACTCTAATCCTACCATATTCATAGTCTAATGTCCTACCATATTATATTTATATAGCACTGACATCTGCAGCACATTACAGAGTACATAGTCATGTCAATGACTGTTTTCACAGGAGCTCACTATCTAATCCTACCATAGTCTAGTGTCCTCCCATGTTATTAGTATGTGTTTATATAGTGTTGACATGTTCTTCAGCACATTACAGAGTACATAGTTGTGTCGCTGACCATCCTCAGTCAGTTTAATCACTATAATCTTTTAATCAGTAACCCTAACCTAATACTTAATGTTATCCATTTCCCCATAACCCTATTCTCAAATTACTAGCCTCACCCTAAATTGCCAAAAGGCCTAGGTATTAATTTCCCCTAAACAGCTTTTTTTTTCATAAATTCCATACCCTAATATCCTGATCCTTCAGAATTTCTAACTTCTGTCCTTTCCTATGTCCGATAACCCTATCCGTGGCCATAAAAGATACAATTCTCCAGACAATATTGATCAAAAATGATCATTCGAAACCACTAATGGAAAAGAAATTTTATCAGATTCATGGAAAAATTAATGGAACTGTGTCAATCTTGTTAAATTGAATAGCAGCTTTCTTTCCATTTGTGGTCCTGAATGATTGTTTTCGATCGCTATTAAGATTGAATTGGACTATCAATCATCGAGAGAATTGTATTAATTGCTACCTTAACCCCGCTGTTGTCATGGGGCGGCTGGAGGTAGTGGGCCTTGGGCAGTAAAAAGTACAAATCCGGCCCTGCTGCAGATGAATGTCAGTTAAACAAGGTGTGTATGATGATCTGCAGATCTCATAGACTATGAATGCATTTTGCAGGAACGGATCTTTTGCAGGAACAGATCTTTTGCAGATACTGATCTTTTGAATGTGTACAGCATCTGTGTGTGTGCAGCATCTTGCAAAGATTTCTGTCTGATGGGGAGTTCAGCTCCATAGAATAGACTGTGTAGGTATGGCTCCCATACTACATGGAAGGGGGTAAAATTGGTCTGTGATCTTTCATTTTCCAAAGACTATGGTCTGATGTGTGTATGAGCCCTTTGGGTGCATACACACATCAGACCATAGTCTTTGAAAAATGAAAGATCACAGACCAATTTTACCCCATTCCATGTAGTATGAGAGCCATACCTACACAGTCTATTCTATGGAGCTGAACTCCCCATCAGATAGAAATCTTTGCAAGATGCTGCACACAAAGATGCTGAACACATTCAAAAGATCTGTTCCTGCAAAAGATCCGTTCCTCCAAAATGCGATCATAGTCTATATCTGCAGATCCTCATACACACCTTGTTTAAAGCCTCATCTACACGCGTAGATGAGGCTCCGAGGGACCGCCTCTTCCACGTCCCGGCTCGCCTGCGCGTGCGCCGGATTCGATACCCGCTCGCCGATGCGCCGCTTATCTTCCGCTCGATTCCCTGCCATTGTCCCCTCGCGGGGAACGAGCAGGGAATCGGCGGTAGCAAGATCCGACCTGTCGGATCTTATCAATCAAGCCACATCAGCGGCTCGATTGATAACACACATCGGAGCCTCATCTACACATGTAGATGAGGCTTAACAGACATTCATCTGAAGATCCATCCTGGTGGATCTGCTCTGCAGATGAATGTCTATTAAGATGTGTATGAGGATCTACAGATATCATAGACTATGAATGCATTTTGTAGGAACAGATCTTTTGCAGATACTGATCTTTTGAATGTACTACAGCATCTTTGTGTGCAGCATCTTGCAAATTTCTATCTGATGTGGAGTTCAGCTCAATAGAATAGACTGTGTAGGTATGGCTATCATACTACATGGAAGGGGGTGAAATTGGTCTGTGATCTTTCATTTTCCAAAGACTTTTATCTGATGTGTGTATGCACCCTTAGAAAGCAAATTTTTTACAGGTTAATGTTAGGAATTGGGCATCATTTTAATGGGTGAAGGTAATTAATGTGTTGCTGTTGAAGTGGGGGATTATTTATAAGGGGTAAGGGCCTGTTTCCACTACACGCAGATTGGATGCAGAATGATTGCAGAAAAACTGACTCCAATGAATGTCTATGGGAAAATCTGCATCAGAAAAGTCGCATTTAGTGGAAACAGGCCCATAGTCATTCATTGGAGTCAGTTTTTCTGCATCCATTCTGCATCCAAACTGCGTGTAGTGGAAATAGGCCTAAAGGTGTTATACTGATGGTGGGCAGATGGGGAAACGGCAGGTGACTATGGAAGAAGAGCAGGGGCCTGATTTAAGGTCAGGAGCCTCGTACACACGCATGATTAAAGTGGGCTGAGGCGGCCAATCAGTCAGGCGTGTGTACAGTAGCTTTCAACCGTTTCTCCGCAAACAACACACCCAGTGGATAAACTTGTGCGAGCGACGGCCAACTTTGTGGCTGCCCCTGACCTGCCCGCTGTGACTTTGTGCTTGTGCAGCCCGGCTCAGCCAACAGGCTTGTGCAGGTCTGCTTTGAATAGAATCAAACTTTTTGAATTAAATGTCTTCTAAGCTTTTCTTTGTAGGATTATGGTATGCTTGTTATACATTTTGTTGAGATTGTATATACATATACAAAATGATACTTGCTGATAGACACTTTAGGGACACTTGTATTTTGTCCTCTGTACAAGGACTTGTTTTGCAGACCTTCACATGCCAATAAGTAGTTTCCACTGTGGATTTCGTGGACTTCCTAAGCTTCCATTGCTCCTGCTACTGTATGCAAAGTCGTGGTGACCTATGAGCACAGATAGTAGTTACTATCTATGGCCCTAAACTAGTATTATAATACATGACTGATACTTTGGGTTTCTAGCAAGTCTTACCTTGTATGGACTGTAGGAAGATGACTCATAATGTCTAGCATGAGATCATAGAAAAATCATATTTAAGGGCTCGTTCACACTTGAGGTGGTTTATTTTTTTAAAAAGCTGCCGACTTTCCAAAATCGCTCTGAAAGCGCTTACACCATGCTTTCCTATGCGCTAATTTAGATTGGGGCATTCCGTTCGCTTTCCGATCTGAAAAGCTCAGCATGGATCATTTTTGGGGCAATTCCGCCTCAATGGAAGTTATAAGAAAAACGCAAAATATTTACAAAATCGCTTTGTGCAGCATTTTGCGCGTGCGTTTTTAAGAATAAATTTTTTAATTATTTATTTATACTTATAAAGCGCCAACATATTACGCAGCGCTGGACATTAGTTTAGGTTACAGACAATATTTAGGGGTGACGTACAGCAATATGACAATACAGGAATACAAGAAAACCAGATCATGCAGCACAGTATGAGTACCAGGTAATGCTTAGTCAGTCACTGGATGGGAGCATGGAGATTAGGCAAGTTAGGTTCACTCAGATGCATAGCATGGGTTCACAGTAATGGAGGTCCATGATCAGGTAGGACACAAAAGGAGGAGGACCCTGCCCAAAGGCTTACAATCTAGAGAGAGAGGTAAGGACACGGAAGGTAGGGGACCAGAGTTCAGCTGTGGGTTTAGAGCCCTTGTGAGGGTTGTAGGCCAGAGTGAAAAGGTGAGTTTTGAGGGCTTTCTTGAAGATGTTGAAGGAGGGGGCTGCCCTAATGGGTGGAGGTAGGGAGTTCCATAGTGTTAGAGCAGCTCTTGAGAAGTCCTGGAGGCGTGCATGGGACTGGGTGATGCGGGGGGGGGGGCGGTTAGCGAAGGTCATTGGAGGAGTGGAGTGAGCAGCTAGGTGTGTACCTTTTGAGTAAGATCGAAAATGTAGGTTGGACAGGTTTTGTGGACAGATTTGTAGGTCAGACACAGTATCTTGAATCTGATTCTGGACTGGATAGGTAGCCAGTGGAGGGATTCAAGGAGGAGATCTGCCGTGGTGGAGCGATGGGAGCAGTGGATAATTCTGGCTGCCGCATTCATGATGGACTGCAGTGGGGCTGTTCGGGTCATAGGGAGACCAGATAGCTGGGCATTGCAGTAGTCAAGGCGGGAAATTATGAGGGCATGGATGAGGAGTTTGGTGGTGGCAGAGGTCAGGAAAGGGCCATTCTTACAGATGTTAGGAAGGTGGAAGTTGCAGGACTTTGTGAGGTTTTGGATGTGGGGAGTGAAGGAGAGTGCGGAGTCCAGGGTGAGACACCCAGACAGCGGGCTTGAGAGGTAGGGCGAATGGTAGTGTGGTTAACAGTGACATGCACATCTGGGAAGTTCATAGATGGCAGGGGTGGGAAGATCATAAATTCCGTTTTGTCTAGATTTAGTTTCAGGAACCTAGCGGACATCCAGGAGGAGATGGCTGATAGGCAGGAGGAGACCTTGTCCATGGTGGATATGTCAGAGGAGTGGAGATAGATCTGGGTATCATCTGCATACAGATGATAGTTAAAACCCAAGGAGAAGATAACCTTGCCAATGGAGGATGTGTATAGGATGAACAGTAGGGGCAAAGGACCGAACCTTAGGGGACTCCCACCGAGAGGTGGTTGGGGGTGGACGAGGACTCATTGAAGGCGGTCGTGAAGGAGCAGTTGGAGAGGTAGGATGAAAGCCAGGACAGGGCGAGATCGTGAATGGCCATGGACTGGAGGGACTGGAGGAGTAGGGGATTATCTACTGTGTCAAAAGCTGCTGAAAGGTCAAGGAGGAGGAGAATGGAGTATTTACCTTCAGTTTTAGCTAAGGCAAGGTCATTGACCACTTTGGTGAGAGCAGTTTCGGTTGAGTGGGCAGGCCGAAATCCAGATTGCAGTGGGTCCAGCAGTGAGTTGGCATTAAGGTACTGGGTCAGGAGTTTGTGAACCAGACGCTCAAGGAGTTTTGAGGCAAAGGGGAGGAGGGAGATAGGACAGTAGTTGGAGGGTAGCGAGAGGTCGAGGGAGGATTTCTTGAGCAGGGGTAGTACAGTGGCCTGCTTGAAGTCTGAGGAGAAGGTGCCTGTGGATAGGGAAAGGTTGAACAGGGTAGTGAGGACTGGGGCCAATTCCGTGAAGTGAGGCTGGAGTAAATCAGAAGGGATGGGGTCAAGGAGGGAAGTTGTGGTATGGGAAGTCTGCAGTAGGTGGTTGACTTCCTCGGTGGTAGTAGGAGTGAAGGATGTGAGGGGAGGATAGGGTGGAGGAGGAGCTGGTTGGGAGGGGGTGGGAGGTGAAGATTGGATATTTCCTGGCGGATGGAGACAATTTTGTTGGTGAAGTGGGTATACATTGTATTTATTCTTTTCCGGGTCAAAGAGTTCACTTCCTGACTGCGTCAGGGAGTGACTTAAAAAAATCGCTCTATAAAAGCGCTTTTAACAAAAACGCATCGCCCACCCAATCGCTGGGAATCGCAAAAAAAAAAAATCACGTCAAACGCCCAACCCTAACGCGATCGGAATGCAGTGTGAACAAGGCCTAACAGTTTCTGCTTTATGCCTTCTTAAGTAATAAAAGGTAAATTCAACATTGTTGCTTTTTGTTTTCTTTCTAAGATTTCCATTTCCAAAAAAATAGTGAAAGCTGTTACAGCATAGTAATTTTGTCTACCTCCCCCTCTCCCCATTTCCAATTTTGTAAGTAGAAAAGGTTTATTACTTTACTGCTGTAGAACAATACAGTCAAGACCTGTGACCCAATAGTTTAAGTTGTGTACAAGCTTCTTACATGGGATTGCCAGAAATAATAATTTTTCATCAGCCTCTGTACAGATCTCTGTGGTAGTCTCTGGGAAATGTCATAACTTATAGCTTTGTCCCTAGATGCTTAAGGGAGCCTCTTTATTTTTTTTTACCCTCTCCTCTCTGTAGGTCAGTAGATGTTTTGCTGAGCTTGGATAAATTGGCTTTGGTTGTGTGCAGCATATCAGGCAAAATAATAGTAAACTGTTTCAGCTGGTACAAATCTGTTACCTGTATGGTGGTAGATAGAATGGTTGTACACTGTGGTGTAAACTGTGAACAGCCCATTGATTTTACATTACTGTGAGTTGGGCTGCGTTACAGGCTGCTGGGATTGGGATGGTAACATTTGATCAGTGATTGGCCAATCAAAATTGTATGTATGCACCTTTAGGTATACTTTCACTGCATAGCATTAAAGTGGACCTGAGCTCTTGCACAGGACAGAAGGAAAACGTAGATAAATGCATCCTGAATGTATTTAGAGAGTTTAGACTGTTAAATTCCCCCTCATTTGTGTCTAATCACAAGTTGTAATCTGATCTCTCCCTGTGTCACATGCCTGCCATGGCAGAGATGGCAGATAAGGCCATTTGAAAGCACAGGATGTTAGAGGAACTTCAGCCTAAACAAACATACTGTCATTAAGTTACATTAGTTATGTTAATTAAAATAGATAGGTAATATAATCTCTTACCCACCCTGTTTTAAAAGAAAGGTAAATGTTTGATTTCATGATGACAGCCATCTTTTTGGTTGAAAGGAGGTGACAGGGATCATGGGACACAGTTCCAACTGTCCTGTGCGCTGATCACCCTTCCCAGTTGCTAGGCAACATGAATAACAATATAGGAAATCCCATCATGCTCTGCACAGCATCAGGGAAAAAAATCCCTGGCTTTTTTTCTTTGATGGGTGGCGCTTAGGTAAAAATGCAGCTAAAAATGATGCTTTGGTAAGAAAAACAAAATTCTGATGCTGTGAAACCGTTAAACACCAAGCCTTTTCAGTGCTGCTGAGTAGATTTTTAGTCCGAAGGTGCACTTTAACAATATGTCTGCTTCCATAAATCAGAAAGTAGAAACTGTGCAGATTTATTGCAGGATTTGTATCAGCTGTAACAAAGAAATGTTTTTTGTTTAAAGGTTATTATGCTGTTGTGTATCTTTTTTAGGCTGGTTTCACAGTGGGACGTTAAAGTCCCACGTTACAGCAGCCAGTAACGCAGCCTAACTCGCAGCACTGTAAAATCAATGTGCTGTTTCACAGTGTACACGTTGCGTTACATAGTAACACAGCACGTTTAAACAAAGTGCTGCATGCTGTACGTTATACTGGGCTAAGCCACGTTAGACTATTTGCACCTGCTCAGTAATGTTGCAGGAGGTGGTCTCCCCTCCTCCTCCACTGCCAGCCACATGGCTAATTAATATTCACTGCACTGAGGAGACTCTTGGTGGGACTGTAGTGTTGTCCGGATCATGAACGAATCATTCATTTGATCCGGATCTTTTTTGTGAGTCGAATCATCCGGATCATCACAATGAAAGATTCGGTTCACAGTGGATGTCTGTGTGGAAGAAACAGGAACATACAGAATGTACAGTGCAGGGAAAGTCCTGTCTTGCTAATCATTTCACCCAGTCTGCTTCCCTAGTAAAATGATTCAAATGATTAGGTTCAAAGATCCGGATCTTTTCAATGATCCGATTCAAATGATCCGAATCCTTAAAAAGATCCGGACTTCCTATCGCTAACCTGGAGCGGCTGCTTTGAGAGCTGCATAACGCAGCGCAATCTAACGTCCAACTTCAACACCACCATGCGTTGCGTTAGGGGCACGTTATGCGACCATAACGTCCCCTAAAACGCAACATCTTGGTGGGAAAGTAGCCTTAGAGCAGAGAGGAGTTCTGAGTTCAGGTCCACTTTAAATCAATACTATACACTTTCTTAATTTAAGTGGCTACAGATGTATTTTACAAAACAGATGGTGGGCTGGCACACATCTACAACTTGCTATCATTTTTAGATATGATTGCAGTGCAGTCGCTGCTGAAAGAAAGCCTTTTGACCTGATTCCAGCTTCTGAACTTTGACTGCAAATATACTGATACAGAAGTGTGTGAAGCTTCACTGCCAGATGACATTGCCTCAGAAACATTCTCTCTTCTCATAGGCCTGGTGCACACCAAAACCCGCTAGCAGATCCGCAAAATGCTAGCAGATTTTGAAACGCTTTTTCTTATTTTTCTGTAGCGTTTCAGCTAGCATTTTGCGGTTTTGGGAAGCGTTTTTGGTGTAGTAGATTTCCTGTTACTGAACAGCTTCTGTAACAAAAACGCCTGCAAAACCGCTCTGAACTGCCGTTTTTCAGAGCGGTTTGCATTTTTCCTATACTTTACATTGGAGGCAGAAACACCTCCGCAATCCAAAAAAATGCCTCACCCCGGGATTATGCGTTTCAGCAAAACGCCTCCCGCTCTGGTGTGAACCACTCCATTGAGATCCATTGACCAAGCGTATCCGCAGCCGCAAGCGGCTCCAAAAACACCACAAAACCTGCTCGGTGTGCACCAGCCCATAGAGATGGTTAATGAGATGCTAATAATTCTGAGTTGATATATTTTATGCAGCTTGAAACATTTAATTGGTCTATTTCCAAGCTGTATAAAATCTGTATCTGATTTGAATTATTAGCAGCTTGCTATCCATCATGGTGGACTCGACGTTTGTCCAAGAATAATCTTTTTTTGTTCTGATAACAGAAAATCTATCTTGCAACAAATGGTTGGTTGCTGTTTACTGTTTCAGCCATTGCCTGTAAATACCCTCATAAAATGTTCAACTTATCCCACTGATCAGAGCAATAATGAAATATATTGTTATATTTCTGGGTTTCCTTATTTAGGTCTCTAGAACAGTATTTTTTTTAAACCAAAAAACTGAAATGTATTACCCAGTAAAAGTAATCCAGTAAAATTGTAATCAAAATAAATAGAAGCAGTAAAACAACATAAGAGCATAGTTGTATCATCTAGATGGGGGGGGGTTATAATAATAAAAAAAAATAATACTCACTCACTCACTCTCACACACATACTGGGTTGCAAAAGTATTCGGCCCCCTTGAAGTTTTCCACATTTTATCATATTGCTGCCACAAACATGAATCAATTTTATTGGAATTCCACATGAAAGACCAACACAGTGGTGTACACATGGAAAGTGGAACGAAAATCATACACGATTCCAAACATTTTCTACAAATAAATAACTGCAAAGTGGTGTGTGCGTACTTATTCGGCCCCCTTTGATCTGAGTGCAGTCAGTTGCCTATAGACATTGCCTGATGAGTGCTAATGACTAAATAGAGTGCACCTGTGTGTAATCTAATGTCAGTACAAATACAGCTGCTCTGTGACCGCCTCAGAGGTTGTCTAAGAGAATATTGGGAGCAACAACACCGTGAAGTCCAAAGAACACACAAGGCAGGTCAGGGATCAAGTTATTGAGAAATGTAAAGCAGGCTTAGGCTACAAAAAGATTTCCAATGTACAAAGTTGGCCTTTATGGAAGAGTGGCAAGAAGAAAGGCATTGTTAACAGAAAGCATAAGAAGTCCCGTTTGCAGTTTGCCACAAGCCATGTGGGGGTCACAGCAACCATGTGGAAGAAGGTGCTCTGGTCAGATGAGACCAAAATAGAACTTTTTGGCCAAAATGCAAAACGCTATGTGTGGCAGAAAACTAACACTGCACATCACTCTGAACACACCATCCCCACTGTCAAATATGGTGGTGGCAGCATCATGCTCGGGGGGTGCATCTCTTCAGCAGGGACAGGGAAGCTAGTCAGAGTTGATGGGAAGATGGATGGAGCCAAATACAGGGCAAACTTGGAAGAAAACCTCTTGGAGACTGCAAAAGACTTAAGACTGGGGCGGAGGTTCACCTTCCAGCAGGACAATGACCCTAAACATAAAGCCAGGGCAACAATGGAATGGTTTAAAACAAAACATATCTATGTGTTAGAATGGCCCAGTCAAAGTCCAGATCTAAATCCAATCAAGAATTTGTGGCAAGATCAGAAAACTGCTGTTCACAAATGCTGTCCATCTAATTTGACTGAGCTGGAGTTGTTTTGCAAAGAAGAATGGGCAAGGATTTCAGTCTCTAGATGTGCAAAGCTGGTAGAGACATACCCTAAAAGACTGGCAGCTGTAAGTGCAGCAAAAGGTGGTTCTACAAAGTATTGACTCAGGGGGCTGAATAATTATGCACACCCCACTTTGCAGTTTATTTATTTGTAAAAAATGTTTGGAATGATGTATGATTTTCGGTCCACTTCTCACCGCTTTGTATTGGTCTTTCATGTGGAATACCAATAAAATTGATGCATGTTTGTGGCAGTAATGTGACAAAATGTGGAAAACTTCAAGGGGGCCGAATACTTTTGCAACCCACTGTGTATATATAACACACACACACACCACACCACACCACACCACACACACATACACACACACTCTCTCACCTATTTAGCAACATGCTCAGAGTCCTCCATCTGTCTCCACTAGTTGTAATCAGAAGATTCTGATGCTGTACATGATCATCTTCCGTGGCCTCCATACTTCCGGATTCACTGGTACCCTCTAGCTGTGCACGTCATGCCTGACGCAGACATGCTTGCATCATTAGATCACGCATGACATGCGTAAGCTAGAGCAGTGTTTCTCATTTTATTGGTATGTACCCCTTTTAATACCCTGTATTCACCAAGTACACCCCCCCCCCCCCCCCCCCCAGCATAGTAAACATTATCACAAGTACCCCTTGACAAATATATTTAATCATAGTACATAATTGGTTTAATCAATTTCCAAACATTTACTATTACTTTTAATTAGCTAAAACACAATTTTTTTTGTTGTTTAAATAGGATTTATCAATTTCTAAAACTCTAAATTTGTTATTTTTGGTTAAGTATATCAAGCCAGAGTACCCCCTGGAACCATCAGAAGTACCCCCTGGGGTATGCGTACCACATGTTGAGAACCTAGGAGCTAGAGGATGCCAGGAACTACGGAGGCCATGGAAGACAATCATGTAGAGTGGGGCCATCTTCTGATTACAGCTGGTGGAGACAGACGGAGGACTCCGAGCACATCGCTGGATAGGCAAGAGCATGCAGATGGCAGTGCAATGAGTGTAGCTGGGTGTATAGCTGGTGGGTGCAGCAGGAGTTAGTGTAGCTGGGCAGTAAAATACTGCATTTGTTGTTTTAGACTCTTCTCCCCCCCCCCCCCCACCCCCCCCCCAAAAAAGGGGAAAAAAGGCTTCAATTCATGAAGGCCTGTCTGGTAAAAAGTGTAAGCAGCTGTGTTCTGCTACAGTGATGTTCTCTCAGTTGGTTGTATTGTTTCTTCAGGTGTTCTGCCTAAAACAAGAGCCTTCCTTTGCTAGAGCTGCTGGTACAACGTACAAGAGTAAAAGGCATCCCTTTAGATCTACATGCATGCCACTAGAGGGCCCCCTCTCTCGGTCCATACATGTACACAACTAAAGGAATACTGAGAAACCTCTATGAAGGTTTTCTGCTCCTGCATCATTGTTTCCCCCCCGCCCATTCTGATGTCCCATCCGGCAGTATATCAGTACCAATGAAATGATGGGTTGGCTCCTCCTATTGGCTGTCTCCTTTGCCTGTCCATTTTACCGAATGGCTCTCCATCCCAGAGCTGTAGGTAACTAACAAACATCTCCCTTGTTTTACCAAATGCAATAATCTTTGTGAATTGACATTTATAGAGGTGTGTGTATATAGTACTGCAGAAGTCCGGAATCTATCTCGATAATGGGTAATTTTTCTTTTCCATGCAATAACAACCTTTGTGAATTAAAATTTGACATGTTTGGTAAAATCGTCTGTTTTCTGCATTACTGAATACAGTAATTCTTAGTGAATTGAGCCTGAAGTGTGTACTTGGTCTTATGACTTTTACTTTTGTGCAATTAACTGATGTGTAATAAGGGTTTTTTGTTTTTTTTTAAAGTTGATTCTATACTGTGGTGCTCTGTACCCTTTTTTTGGGACAAATTAAATTTAGTTATAGATATAATTTCTTTTAATGACTTGTTATTGATTACAGGCTCCAAAACTGGCAGAGAAATACTGCGTGTGCCACCTTGCCACAGGAGATATGCTGAGAGCTATGGTAGCATCAGGATCTGAGCTGGGACAACGCCTAAAAGCTACAATGGACGCAGGGAAACTGGTTAGTGTCTCATTTACCTGCTAGAATACACATTGCACTGCCATTCTGTGTGTTATCAGTTGATCAATGTGTTTTCTCTTTAGGTCAGTGATGAAATGGTGGTAGAGCTGATTGAAAACAACCTGGATACACCACCGTGTAAAAAGGGATTCCTATTGGATGGATTTCCTCGCACTGTCAAGCAAGCCGAGATGGTAAAGCCTGCTTTTATATTAAACCAACTTGTATGATTTTCAGTTTAACAGATAATCTTGTTTAGCGAAAGAAAAGTATAATACATAAAAAACATAGGGCCTATTTATATGGAAGTTGAAACCTTAAAGAACAAGCGACACCCATGCTAACCTAAAAAAAAAATATATATATATATATATATATTGCTGCAGCACACAACAGGGGCTCTTGGTTACGCTTTAACGCGTTTAAGCTCACCAACTGCGCCAAAGTGTCCCCGATCTGGTGAGTCCTACTCTAACCAGGCAAAAATGCTAGTTTTTATCAGCGTTTTAGTGGGAACCATGCCAAAAGCCCAGGGGTCAGCTAAATGGGAGAAATGAAATTAAAAACACCTCACCTTCTACTAGCTACTAACTGAACTATGAGCACCGCTCATTTATATGCTTAAAGCGTAACCAAGAGCCCCTGTCACTATTTTCCTGTTGTGTGCTGCAGCACCCTCTGTATTTATATATTTCTTATGGAGATTGGGGCTCTCCAGTGCTGCGTGCATGCTTTGCATAGTATTGCATAAAATTCGGTTTGTGCTGCTCAACCCTTAGCATATATATATATATATATATATATATATTATAATATTTATTTTAAATAATTTTCCTCGCTTCTGGTTCCCTTTAAGGTCTCTGTTACACTTGCTTTGCGTTACCCTGTTTTACCGCAGAGTAATGCAACGGCAATGCAAATCAATGGGGCCTAGCACACTTGCCACGTCGCATTGTGCCGGAAGTTTCTGAATTGCAGTCGCAAAGTCTGCAGCGTGTTGCCGTATGACTTTTGCAGCGGCAGAAGTCATTGGAGTCAATGCGCGACGCAGGAATTTCACCTATGGGATTGCGATGTATTTCGGCGTGCATGCACATATCCACGTGAATCCCAGTGACGTATTTCCTGCCCAGCAAGGAGTACGTCCCTGAGCAAGGGGCTACATAGCATATGACCCTGTCGGCGCACTCTGACACCTTTCTGGAGATGGGCTGATTGCCATCATTCTGGACGGGCTGTATAGTTCACAGAACCAAGGAGTGGATTTTGAGCTTGATTTATTAAGTTTATTCAAGGCTAGAGACCATAAGTGATTCAGAAAACATGGCTGTGTTTGTTTGTTTGTTTTTAAGCGATTATCTTCTGCCTGATGCACACAATGCTATTTCCCGTCAGACCTACCGTAGCGATAACTTCCGACGTGTCCGATATGCTCCAGATCAAGGACGCAATCATTTTTCAGATCAGTACTTCACAAAATCGATCCTGTTCTCGGGAGCAGATCGGACATGTTGGAAAATATCGTTTTGACCTGTTGATCTGATGGGAATTGGCATGGCGTACCAGGCATTCGAGGTGACCAGCTTGCAACCCTCAAGGCTTGTAGTCTATGTATTCCTATAGTGTGAGATTTGGTTAGAGATGGTCAATGAACCAGTACCATGAAAGTATGCTTCACCGCCAGTGTAAATGTGCATATTGCCCGGTAATGGCACAGCATGCTGTGTGTTACCTTGTGGGAACTACACTACACACCGCACTCAGTGTGAAAGCTTCATAGGAATGTCGTCAACAGACACTGTGTGAAAGCACCCTGTAAACTAGCCAATTGATTAACATTAGTTTAAATCAGTTTTTCTGTGCAGAAAATGCGTACAAAAACAGTCAAGTGTGTTTCCTGCCTAAAGCTACTGATAGATGGCCTGAAGCCAAAGAATAGGTATGAGCCTGAAAGCAATTCTCTGCTGACTGAACTTTAGAGCCGTGATTGAACAATGTGATGCTGTGGTGTGGGGCATGTCTTCACACAAGTATGTTTGTAGCATAACGATTACTGCAGCAGCCAGTGGCTTTACAGCTATTTGATAGCTGACATGGCAGGCCTTATGGCGGTGGGTATCAGATGCATTTACTAGCTCCTCTTTCAGTGATGCTGCTATTTTGAACTTGGGTCATTCCCATGGCACAATATGTTTTCATCTGCAGGAATAGAAGTAAAGCAATCTCTGTATTAAATTATGTGTTTAATTTTCTATTAAAGGTAATGCAAATACCCAGCTGCTCATTGAATTTTTACACCGCTGAATGATTTGAAGTAGTTAAGGTTTAGTTCTTTTAAACTGCATGTTAGGTTTTTTTTTTTTTTAGTTTTTCATCCGCTTTAAAAAAAAAAAAAAAAAAAAAAACTATAACAAGTAACTTGTCTATATATCTTATCTAAAGTTTATATGGTTTACACAGCAAATATAGCTGCAAACAGTTTTAATAGAATATGATTATTTATTCCTGTGATACAATGACAGCAGCCATTGTAAACATTACACAGAGGCAGGCTTATCTGTATCTTGAGCCATCAGCCTAATCCCCTCTCCTCCTCACTCCTCCCCTCTGCCTTTGAAATCAATGGCTAGTAACCCCTCCCCCTCCTCCTGCCCAGACTGAGCTCCCATGAGCCCTTACTACTGCCAAGGCTCTCTGAAAATCTGTGGGTGTGGCTTTTTTAGTTTATAGGGAATTGGAGTATTAAAACAAAAAAAATAAAGTATTTGGCTTGAGTAATGCCCTATAAGCAATAGGAAAGGAACACCATTATGCAATGTGTAAAAGTTCACCTCGGATCCACTTTAACAAGTAATAGTATAGTTAACTGACAATTACTTTCATTTCAATATATCACATCCAACTTCATGTTCGATTAGGCCCGGTTCACATTAGCGGTGGCCGTCCGGAATCGCCGTGCCGGAGCCGGACCGCTTTCAGAACGGACGGAACGGACGCACGGCATGGCAATGAAAGCCTATGCGTCCGTTCACATGCGTCTGTTCTGCCGGACCGGAGCCATCCGGACTCCGGCGTCCGTTCCAACATGCGCTATTTTTTGGTCCGGCTCCTCCGGCAGCCGTATCCGGAGCGGAGCCGGACTGCACCATCCGGCCAATACAAAGCAATGAGAGCCGGAGAGCGCACAACACACTGGCTACAAAAACCGGACGTTCTACCCCACTTCCTATGCCTTTTGGATGGGGACCACATGGGCCCAGCGAAGAGTGGGGCAGCAGCGATTTCATGCTGGAGCTCTTTTTGCCAGCAACATGTCTGATATGTCTGAAGGAGGCGAACAACAGAGAGAATTCCCAGGTTTACGAGTAAAAAATGCCTGGATCCATGGTCCCAACTGCAGTCTCTGTATCCACGGATGGTCTCCACACGTCCACCTGTCTCCAACAATGACCCCAGACCCTTCTGCTGACCTCCCAGACCCCAGGTAATAAAAGGATGTTATCTCCTTAAGAAACCGGATCCGGACCGCAACCGTGTTCACACCGCACGGAAACCGGATGCAAACGGACCGGATCCGGACAGGAACCGTACGGATCAGGTCCGGTCCGGATACGGTGCGGTCCGGACATCCGGTGCGGTTTTTACTAAACCGCAAGTGTGAACGGGGCCTTAGCATCTACTCTACACACAAGTATACATTACAGTTTTGATTGCAAAATGAATGCTGAGATTATTCAGGTTTGTTATCAATCATCCATCATTTCAGCACAACCCCCTGTCAATACATCTAACTTGCTGTGGGTACCCTTGTCAAAAGTCGCAGCAGAATGAAAAATTGCTTCTTCCTGCATGCCTTTTAGTGCAGCAAACAACTGGGATGTCTCATTCTATGGAAAAAAAGTTAAATCACAAGCTCAACTCTATGTAAACAAACATGCAGCTACACTGTTCCCTTTCTTCTGTACTGTATTGGCTATGTTTACCCTAGACATAACCCCATACAAGCCTAGAAAGGAAATCGTGGGCACTGTCGCAGTATGAAACCAGGGTTGTTTTTTTTGGGTTTTTTTTTCTTTTCAATCCAGTGTGTTAGCAACAACCATAAAGTCACCATGTGCATTGCAAGTATTTTTATTAAATACTGTTACATGCTTTTCTCCATTTGTGTGCTGCAGGTACTGACAAAATTCCTCTTCTCTTGGTGGAGAGGAGCAGAGGTACCTAGATAACGAGGGTGTTGCTGTGGTAACGTGTGTCTGAACACATATTACCATAGTCATGTTTGTGTTACCCTGGTAATAGCGTAATATGTGCTTAATCCCCTGGCATCTCTATCAGTATTGGTAAAATTGCTCTGTGCTCCCAGTGCATAAACATTTTACCAGACATACATGAATTGGACACTTCTTTCTAGCACACGAGCTGCATAGAGGATGCTGAGACTGACCAAACAGTTGCTTTAAACATTTAACAACCACACCAAATTACATCTCTGCAGTAAATTTCGAGCTTGTCAGTGAGGAGACATTAAAGCAGGATTCCATGAATGTAATTTAAAACTGCCCCATAAGTTACTATAAAAATACTGTACCATCTAATAGTTTGGTAATTGGGGGTACTCAAATATAGTCTTTTTGTGTAAAACAAAAAAAAAGTGGTCTTGAAATACTGATCATGTGAACAGAACCTGCTGTGAGATTTGGATTGTAGGCTCTGTTGGCGTGGCTGCTACATATCCACTATTCAGACTGCAAGGGGAAGGGTGGCACAGTCTGAGTCTATTTGAGAATATTGCAGCCTACAGCACAGACTCTTTAGCAGAAGCCATGCAGAATTTGACATTCGCAAAGGAAGGTAGAATTGAAACTCTGCAAGCCATTTAATAAAATAATGAATAATACAAACATGGTTTATATGCCACGTACAAAACGAAGTGCATTTTAGATTATCATATATTTCACACAGTGTGAATTTAAAAAAACAATTCTGAACCAGGTCCTTAGAATTAATAGAACAAAACAGAGGTGCCTTTGTATTGTGGAATATAAAATAAAGTTGTGGGGTTTTTTTTGTGCCTCTGTTTTGTTCTACTAATTGTAGATCAGGAAAAGGGGGCATCACCCCTCCACCAAGGGTGGGCGAATTTGCAGAGAGCGACTTCTTAACCTGAGTGGGGTCTAGTTTAATCTCCCCACCTGCCTTTAGCAGTAACCCACACTTGTTAGTATCTTCTGTCTCACCCAGCCTGATCTTCATTTACTGTACTATTGAGGCCTCTTAATTTTCTTTTTGTTTTTACAGGACTTTAGAATGTAAGGTGTTTTTATTTATAATTTCCTAGGTTGCAGATTGCGCATTAAAGTGAATTGTCTTGTGCTCTTCCTTGTTGCTCTGTAGCTTGATGGTCTTCTTGAGCAACGTCAAGAGAAGTTGGATTCAGTCATTGAATTTAGTGTAGATGACTCTTTGCTTGTGCGGAGGATCTGTGGCAGGTAAGAGTAACTCAATATTTTGTTTGTTTTTCCAATAGTGCAACACATCAGACTGTTAGCCTTTTGTAGTGAATGACTCTTGTCTCTTGCCGATCTAGGCTGATTCATCCATCGAGTGGGCGATCATACCACGAGGAGTTCAATCCACCCAAAGAGCTTATGAAGGATGATGTAAGTGAATGTTCCAAACACTATGCTAGATCCTATAGACATTTCTTCACGTTTCTATGTGACAGCCATTAGAAACGCTGGGAAATAAGCAACCTAGAGAGCCAGAAAGTGTTTGAGTCTGTGCCTGTGGGGTCCTACAGATTTTAGATACAAATTGGCTCCCATTGAATGGCAAAAACATTTGTAGCTATGTCCCATCAGACCATAGCAAGGCAGAAAATGTGTAAAATAGCAGTTTGATTCTAGTCCCATGCAGCACCTCCAGTTCTTTTTGTAATAAATCCTGGATTACCTAAGTTTATAGCACAAAGATAATTTCACTGTAGTTGCTGCACATCACTACAGATGCATGAATACTGTAATCCCCACTATGATCTAATATGACCCAGGTAAGCGGTACAAAGCAATATCACTTATTAACAGATACATTTTGTGTAGAATCCAGTCCAGTTTTTCTGAGATGCACTTTCCAACCTTTGTAAATATGGCTGGGATTCTATAGTAGCTGCCTGAACAAGAGCCATCTCCATGCTTCCTTTAGTGTATTTACACTTAATTGGTTTTCTTGTTTGGTGCTAAACTTAGTCCAGAGCAGCAAGATGGCACATTTTACTTTTCTGTTGCTTTCCACTGTATTTGGAAGCATTGTAATCTGCCACCGATGCAGTGTACACTGCTGGAATGCTGTTGAATTGTGTTCAGCAAACTAAATGCAGCATCTGGTATTTTTGAAATTAAAGCCTGAACATTTTAAACTGATGCACCGGCGAGGCGATCTTTTTCTCTTTTTTTTTTTTTTCCCCCCACTCTTGTTTGAATGATTATTCTGCCTTCGCTTTATCTCCAAATTGAAAAACCCTTATAACATAAAGTTTTGCACTAAGTCAGCATTACATCATGCACAAAAATTAGTGCATTTTTGTAATTTGCATAGAAATTATCGGAACTACTTAATCGTCTGTCTGACTTGTACAGTCACTGCTCATATCTGGTTTAGAGTTAAGACTTTCATATAGCAGGCGTTCAGTGATAGCAGATTTGTGCTTTTTGTTAAAGCCAATGGGTACCGGATTAAAAAAGAAAAGGTCAGATACTCACCTAAGGAGAGGGAAGGCTCGGTCCTAATGAGCCTTCCCTCTCCTCTCCCGGTGCCCTCGGTGCTGCGTTGGCTCCCCCGTTCGCGTCCGCCTTCGGAGGTCTTCGGGAGCACTCGGGCTTCCGAAGACGGGCCGACTCCATACTACGTACGCGCGAGTGCGTCATAGAGGGTGCTCGCGCATGCGTAATATGGAGCGGCCGCGTCATCGGGAGCCTGAGTGCTCCCAAAGGCTTCCGAAAGCTCCCGAAGGCATGTGGAAGTGGCAGTATTTGACCGAACTGGTCGAATACTGCCACGGGGGGATCCTGCGCGGGACCGGGCACCGGGAGAGGAGGGGGAAGGCTTATTAGGACCGAGCCTTCCCTCTCCTTAGGTGAGTATCTGACTTTTTCTTTTTTAATTCGGTAAACATTCACTTTAAGTAAAATAAACCTCTGCTTCTTAGACCTAAATATTATTTTACATATTTAAACATAAAAACAGCAGCATGTATGCTTCTCCCCTTTTAACCCTTTGGTGACCGGCTGCCTGACCATTCCCCCCCCCCCCCCCCCTTAAGGACCAGACCTTCTACATGGGGGGGGAGGGGGGGGCATTTGGGGAGTCTGGCAGCCGGATCCTCAGTATAGCTAGCTGGGCATGGTGTCCCCTGTATTGCCAGCAGCCTTTACTCCCCTCCAAGGCTCCAGCAATTAGCAGCTCTAGCCGCCTCCCCTTTGGTCGGCATCCTCACCTGCACTGCCGTTAGGTTCCGGGTCGCAGCTTGATAACATCATCAAGCTGGAACCCGACACCAAGAGCGGAGGGGAGCGACGATCGCCATGGGGAACATCAGGAAGGTCAGTCTCTGTCCTCTTCTTCCCTTCAGACCGCTGCTGCCAACAGTGACCACTACGATCTGCCAGCAATCAAAGTGATCATGTGATCAGGAGCCAAACGCAATGGCTCCTGATCAATAATCTCCCCTCTCGGGTGCACATGATCGCGTCGGGAGCGGAAATGTCAGGTGGCTTAAATCCTATGCCACATTAGTTAGACAGCCACAAGTGCGGTGTAGGATTTACTACATGCGGTCCCCAAAAGGTTAAAGAGTACCTGAGCACCAGAAAAACAATCATGCCTTCAAAATGGATGTGTGATATAACACTCCTCGGATTCAAAGGCTTTTTCTCCACCACTAAAGGGTATAGATGCTCTTTGGGCAGATCTGTTCCTGGTGGAGTACTTAATTATAGGAACAAGGGTTTATTGTGCAGTCCATTTTCAGATTGTGGAGTGATCAGATAAGGGTTTCTTGATTCTCTATACACACTAGTGTAGAGTGGAAAAAGCTAGGGTCAGAACACACCAGTAATATTCTGAAGTCTTTGAGGTTCCTCTTTGGGACTCCCATATTTACCAGTAACCTTGATTGCAGAATGGCTCTTGTCATTTTGTCCTCACTGCATATTGCTTGCAGTCTTCATGTGTCTTGAAGAGGGCCTGAAAAAATCTTTTTCAAGCTCTTCTACTCCACTGTGTATTTATAGACTTTCCTAGCCTCTTCGTTACATGGCCTTGCCAAGTCTATAAACAGAGGAGAAGCTAGCAGCACTCTGTTATATAAGCAGAAGAGGTCGAAGAGGACAAATCTCCCTACAGACTGCAAGCAAAACACAGTGAAGACTTCCATCAGCCGGACAGTAACCATACGGTAATCAAGGCTACTGATGAAGACGAGTTCTGGAGAAGGACACTGAAAACTTTAGAATGAAACATTACCACTTCCATTGTTTTATTGACTCTAACCTCTATGCTAGGTACACACGATACAATTTTCTGTTAGATTTACCTGCCAGATGGATATATTTTTTTTTTTTTGTTCCTACATGTCCGATCTGAATTTCGATCGATTTTTCCGATTGTTTTCTATAGAAGTGAATGGAAATCGATCGAAATTAAGATCGGACATGTTGGAAAAATCGATCTGGCAGGTAAATCTAACAAAATTGTATCGTGTGTGTACCTAGCATTAGACACAGGAGACCCCTAAACTGAATTAGTGGGTGGGTGCTTATCTGATTAACCAGAGCAGTTGGATCACCCCACAAAACCCTCATATGATTGGGCAACCCACCAAGCATGATTTCCCGAAGAGCCCCTATGCCCACCAGTGAGAGAACTTTTGATTCAATTTCCTGGGATTCACTGCTTCTGCTGTAGAGCTTTAACTTCCATGGCGTTCAATTTCCCCAGGATTTCTGTGCAAAAGGTGATCCAGTTAATTTTTATAAGCTTTTTTTTTCCTGTAACTTGCCAAAATGTGTCAAGCAAGGGTCTAGTATACAGTGCAGGAGAGTATTGACGTGTATGCACGTCAATACTGTTCACAGTATGTTTTGTATTGACGTGTATAACAGTCAATACAGCTAGGGAGGTTAAAGGGGCATTATGGGGAAAATTTTAAAATTTGAAATATGTGCAAACATATACAAATAAGAAGTATGTTTTTTCCAGAGTAAAATGAGCTATAAATTACTTTTCTCCTATGTTGCTGTCACTTACAGTAGCTAGTAGAAATCTGACAGAAGCGACAGGTTTTGGACTAGTCCATGTCTTCAGAGGGGATTCTCAGGAACTTCTTTATTTTCAAAAGCACTAAGGGCCTGTTTCCACTACACGCAGATTCTGCATGCAGAAAACTGACTCCAATGAATGTCTATGGGCCTGTTTCCACTGAACGCAATTTTTCTGATGCAGATTTCCCATAGGCATTCATTGGAGTCAGTTTTCTGCATGCAGAATCTGCGTGTAGTGGAAACAGGCCCTTAGTGATTGGCATTTGTTCTGTCCAACTGCCAAAAAACTGTAGCGAGCAGGAAGCTGGCCAGCATCATTGTTTAAATCATTTTTCTTTATATCTTTATAAAGAATAGAAGCCTTGCTGAGAATCCCCTATGAAGAGATGGGCTAGTCCAAAACTTGTCGCTTCTGTCAGATTTCTACTACCTACTGTAAGTGACAGCAACATAGAAGAAGAGTCATTTATGGCTCATTTTAATCTGGAAAAAACGTACTTGTTGTTTGTCTGTTTGCACATATTTTAAATTTTACAATTTTTCGCCAGTGCTCCTTTAAGCAGGTGTCTTATGTCCTTTTTCAGAACCATGCCCCTCTAGGCTAATTTCACACCAGGACGTTGCGTTAGAGGGGGCGTTAAGGTCGCATAACGTCCCCCTAACTCAACGCCTGGTGGTGCTGGATCTGGACGTCAGAGTGAGCCGCGTTGTGCAGCTCACTCTGGCGTCAGTGATGCCGTGATGTGCACTCTTGTGCGCATGCGGCATCACGTGGTCCCGCCGGCCAATCGCCGCACAGAGCGGCTGCTCCAGGATGTAAACACTGCACGTCACAACGTGCAGTGCATAATAATTAGCCATGTGCCTGGCCGCTCTCCGCTCCTCCCCAACATTACTGAGCATGTGCAAGCAGTCTAACGCGGCTCAACCGCGTCCAAAGTACTGCATGCAGTACGTTGTCTTGTGACGCAGCGTTACAATGTAACGCAACGTCCGCACTGTGAACAGCCTCATTGATTTTTTAATTGCTGTGCGGTGGGCTGCGTTACAGGCTGCTCTAACGTGCGCCTGTAACGTCCCACTGTGAAACCAGCCCTATTGTTGATGTTGGGACTAGCTTTCTGCAGAGCTATTTTACAGCTGCTGAGCATGTAGGCGTAGTGAGCAGTGATTACTCATAATGCAACTGCACCTCCCTTTTTAAAACAAAAAAAAAATTGCCAAATAATAAGCTGCAGTACCCACCGGTAATATGTGCATATAAGCTTACTTACTGTTATAAGATAAGCTTAAGGAGGTATCAGCTAAAATATGAAAAATGAGCTTTACTCGCCTGGAGCTTTCTCCGGCCCCTAGCAGCCGCCGGTCTCTGTACTCTGTGCGGAAGCCGACCCCGACATCGTCCACACTGCGCCTATGCAAACCGGCGCTATCGATCAAGCCCACGTTGTACGCGGCTTACTGCATAGGCGCAGTAAGCCGCGTACAATGTGGACTTGATTAACAGCGGTGGTTCGCGCAGGCGCAGTACGGACGACCTCGGGGTCAGCTTCCGCACTGAGTACAGAGACCTGGACGGCGGCGCGAAGCGGTCGGCGTGGGACAGTCGGTTGCAAGGGCTGGAGAAAGCCCCAGGTGAGTAAAGCTAATTTTTCATATTTTAGCTGATAACTCCTTTATTGCTGTTTTTGTCTTTTTTTTTTTTTGTTTTGTTTTGTGTCAATTTTAAAGTGTGCTACTGAATTGCATTGGATTTGTGTAGTTTGGGCATTTTTTTCCCCTTCAATTTATATAGCTTTTTTTAATTATTAAACAAAGTACTTTGTTTTATTTAAGCATCTGTCAGAGTACTCCTATTTGCCTGTTTGTAGAAGCCTTTTTATTCATTCTTAAACTCCACTAACATCTGCGCTAGGACTCCTCATTAATACATACTCTTCTACCCGCTACTCAGGTGAGTGGTGAACCTTTGATTAGACGTTCTGATGACAATGAAGCTACTCTGAAGTCCCGACTGGAGGCCTACCACACTATGACTGCTCCCCTGGTGGAATATTACCAGCGCCGCGGAATCCACACAGCAGTAGATGCTTCACAATCTCCAGACGTGGTGTTCGCTAGCATCCTGGCAGCTTTCTCCAAAGCTCACAGTAAAGACCTTGTTATGTTTTTGTGATTCTTGTGGGTGAATTTATGGGGGACCTGTAATAGTATGGCTTTCATCAAGTTGTCAATTGCATTTGGAGGATTATTCTTCTCCATGTTAAAGGAGAACTCCATGAAATTACACTGGACCGAACTAATTTATTTAATACCTTTTTTTTTTTTTTTTTTTTTTTTTTTTTTTTTTTTTAAATGTTTTAGTCCTGCAAAAGGTTTAATATTCTGCATCTTCTCTCTTAACCAGCTGTTCAACTTTTTTTTTTTTGTTACTTGAATGAGTTACAAGCATAACTAGATAAACAGACTGCCTGAATAGCAGCTCTGAACACACATACACACGTACACACGTTTTAGACCCTTAGAGGCCTTTCATCTTTGCCCTGGCTTTTGTGTGCATGCGATTCTTCGCATGTACGATTCTGCATTTGCAATTATATGTATTTTTTTCTATATCAACTTGCATGCATGTTTGTATTATTATTTTTTATTTGTTTAATGCGTTTGTATAAGACAATTTGCATTGATGTTTATTTTCCCTCTTTGATTACCAAAAATATTTATTTACATGAATATCTATCTGCAAAATTGCATGCAAATGCTCGTGCAGATTTTAATGCTAATTTTTTGCATTCCCATTAACTTTCTTTGAAACATGAATCAGAAATAAAAAAGACCTACTGTCTGAATTTAACTTTTTAACAGGCTTTATTGAGACATTTTGGTCAGTTGACAATAAAAAATCACAATCAAAAATGATATCGTACTTACATGGTGTGCAAGGGTTTAACAGCAGGGTGACCTACAATAAATGTTGCAGAGGAAAATATTACACGTTTTCCTAATAATACAATTTAAAGGGAATCTGAAGTGAAAATAAACTTATGCGACAATGAATTGTATGTGTAGAACAGCTAAGAAACAGAACATTAGTAGCACAGAACAGAGTCTGATATTATATCCAGTACAGGAAGGGTTAAAGAGAACCTGAGACAAGAAGTGTCTCCGGTTCTACATTTACCTTTGGGCCCCTTGAGGACACTCGTCCCTCGCCTTCTCCCCAGGTTGCTCCGGTCACCCGCAATACTGCCAGGAAGCCTGGCCTAGCCGCGATTCATCACACATGCCCGGCCAGGCACGCTCCCTGCCACGACTTGGCCAGGCTTTCGGGCAGTATTGCAGGTGACGGGAGCCACCTGGGGAGATGGCGAGGGACGAGCGGCCTCAAGGGGGCTTAGGGTAGGTATGGTACCTGAGACGCTTCTCCTCTCGGGTATACATTAAGACATTTTACTTGTCTATGCAAAAGAGCTTCTCTGATCTCTCCATCTAAGTTGGTTAGTGACGGTCCTATTTTCTGAAGCACTTGAGGGCCCATTCACACTTGAAAGGGCAAAACGCCAGTGATTTTTGCCGGCGTTTTGCGGGAATGATTTTTTTTTCTGCAAATTCACGCGGAAAAATCACTGGAAAGTGCAGCGATTTCTCCGTGATAGCGTTTACCGCTCTATAGCACTGAAACGTAATCACGGGGAAATCGTCTGAAAATGGTGCAGGCTACACGTTTGTGATTTGCATTTTTGGGAGATTTGCGGTGATTAGCACAAATCGCCCAAGTAAGAAAGGGTCCATAGAGTTTTTTTATTACACTAGCGCTTTCAAAAGCCGAAATCGCCGGCAAAATGCTCAAGTGTGAATGGGCCCTTATACATTAGAGAAACCGTGACACACAGCTTCAAATAAGATTTTACTGCAAGGGAGTTCAAAGGGTCATTAGCTCTGCTCTGTTTCATAGTTTAAAAGACAGTGTGGTTTGTAATTGCAA
The DNA here is from genome assembly GCF_040937935.1 of Hyperolius riggenbachi. Classification (NCBI taxonomy): domain Eukaryota; kingdom Metazoa; phylum Chordata; class Amphibia; order Anura; family Hyperoliidae; genus Hyperolius; species Hyperolius riggenbachi. Next base: position 282,973,679 of record NC_090647.1, read on the forward strand.
TGCAATGTTGTTAAAAAAAACAAAACAAAAAAAACGATGTAACTGAAAATATAAATGAGACTCTTTTCTTTGCTACTAATGTAATTATCCGTACTACACATACAATTCATTAGATCATAAGTTGTTTGTTTTGGGGTTTTTTATTGCTTCTGTGTCACTTTTATTGGCCTATTACAGGAATAGAGGAGAATATCTAGAGCAAAAAACATAATGGCCTCGATTCATAAAAAGCAGTGCTAATTCATAAAGATTTTCCCAGCTGTCGTTGAAGGTCGGTAAATTACCGCAGCCCATTGAGCGGTAGAGTAGAGCAATGTGGCATATCTCTTTTGCACTGCACAGATGACTCACACAGACGGCTCTCTGCACAGATGACTTTGACTTGCACAGACTTTCCCTGCCTGCACAGATACAAGACAAATAACATTTATATCACGCTTTTCTCCTGGCGGACTCAAAGCGCCAGAGCTGCAGCCACTAGGACGTGCTCTATAGGCAGTAGCAGTGTTAGGGAGACTTGCCTAAGGTCTCCTACTGAATAGGTGCTGGCTTACTGAACAGGCAGAGGTGAGATTCGAACCCTGGTCTCCTGTGTCAGAGGCAGAGCCCTTAACCATTACACCATCCAGCCACTGCTGACTCACAGATGACTCGCACAGACTTTCCCTGCCTACACAGACGACTCACACAGACTTTCCCTGCCTGCACAGATGACTAGCACAAATGACTCACACAGATGGCTCTCTGCACAGATGACTCACACAGACTTTCCCTGCCTGCACAGATGACTGGCGCAGATGACTCACACAGACTTTCCTTGCCTGCACAGATGACTCGCACAGATGACTCACGCAGAGGCTCTCTGCACAGATGACAGACTTCTGCTTACTGCACTTTGCATTAACACCTCACCAGAGGTGTCGGTAACTATTGACAGGCTTACCGCTTGTTGAAGGCTTTATGAATTGACATTTGCTGACAATTTATTGCCATGTGTTGGAAAGAATTACAGCCAAGTCGGTAATTTTATCTCCCTGGTCAGTAATTGTAGCTTTTCATGCGGTAACAGCCTTTATGAATTGACACATTGCTAAGTGGTCAGTATAGTCTGCTGTTTTCAGCATTACCACATGCAGTAATGCTTTATGAATTGAGGCCATTGTTGTAAACCTTATAGGCAACATTGCAAAGCAGTGTTGGTAATAGCAATTAGAGGGAACAGACTGTGATGGGCCTGATATTATAAAGAATAAAGTTAGCGCACCTTCCTTCCATCCACCCCACACTGTGTTGGGACTGCACCTACCACTTTTTTTTTTTTATAAGGGAGGATATCGTCTACTCTGAGCCAAAAGCTAGGTACATACCAGTACTCCTGAATGTGCAATTATCATTTATTGGCGAGGGAATGTTGATGTTTTTTTAATAAACTTTTTAATCAGTGCTGAATGGATTTTTTTTTTCTTATGATTTTTAAAATTGGTGTTTCATCACGCTTTACAGGTGATGTCTGAAATATTAGAATATTGTGCAAAAGTTCATTAATTTCAGTAGTTTACTTATATATGAAATAGACTAATTCCCTGCAAAGCGAGATATTTCAAGCCTTTATTTGTTATAATTTTTATGATTTATAGCTTACAGCTTATGCCCCAAAATTAAAACTTCAGAAAATGTGATTGTTGTGAAAAGGTTCAATATTCTAGGCTCAAAGTGTCAGACTCTAATCAGCTAATTAATCAAAACACACCTGCAAAGGGTCCCTGAGCCTTTAAATGGTCTCTTAAGGTGGCCATACATCTAGCAATTTTGCTGTACGATCGACTATTCGATTCGATCATTTGAGAGAATCGAGTGTGTCCCAGAATTCCCAATCGGTGAAAAGTGGCTGATATTGTGTTGAATTGACCAGCTTAGTCGATCGAGCAGGATGCAAGATATCGGGCGATCGCATCCATACTAAAGTCAATCGCTTTGTCGGTTGAATCAGAATCGTTAGATGTATGGCTACCTTTAGTCTGGTTCAGTAGGAATCACAATCATGGGAAAGACTGCTGACCTGACAGTTGTGCAGAAAACCATCACTGACACTCTCATAAGGAGGGAGAGCCTCAAAAGGTAATTGCAAAAGAAGTTGGATGTTCCCAAAGGGCTGTATCAAAGCACATTAATAGGATGTTCTGTGGAAGGGATAAGTGTGGAAAAAAAAATGTGCACAAGCTGCAGGGATGACCACAGCCTGGAGAGGATTGTCGGGAAAAGGCCATTTTGTACTGTATTGTGGACTGAGGCTGGAGTTAGTGCATAAAGAGCCACCACACACAGACAGATCCTGGACATGGGTGTTAAATGTCGTATTCCTCTTGTGAAGCCCACAACAAACTACGTCAGAAGTGTCTTACCTGGGCTAAAGGAAAAAAAAAACTGATCTGTTTCTCAGTGGTCCAAAGTTTCATTTGGATATCAAGGACCAAGAGTCTGGAGAAGAATGGAGAGGTACACAATCTAAGATGCTTGAAGTCCAGTGTGAAGTTTCCACAGTGTGTTTTGGACCACTGTGCTTCATTAAGTCCAGAGTCAATGCAGCCGTCTACCAGGAGATTTGGGGGCACTTCATGCTTCCTTCCACAGATGAGCTTTATGGATATGCTGACTTCATTTTTCAGCAGGACTTGGCACCTGCCCACACTGCCATAAGTACTAAATGACCATGGGCTTTCTGTGCTTGATTGGCCAGCAAACTTGCCTGACCTGAACCCCATAGAGAACCCCATAGAGAATACAGTGGCTTGCAAAAGTATTCAGCCCCCTTGAAGTTTTCCACATTTTGTCACATTACTGCCACAGACATGAATCAATTTTATTGGTCTTCCACGTGAAAGACCAATACAAAGTGGTGTACACATGAGAAGTGGAACGAAAATCATACATGATTCCAAACATTTTTTTACAAATCAATAGCTGCAAAGTTGGGTGTGCGTAATTATTCAGCCCCCTGAGTCAATACTTTGTAGAACCACCTTTTGCTGCAATTACAGCTGCCAGTCTTTTATGGTATGTCTCTACCAGCTTTGCACAGCTAGAGACTGAAATCCTTGCCCATTCTTCTTTGCAAAACAGCTCCAGCTCAGTCAGATTAGATGGACAGCGTTTGTGAACAGCAGTTTTCAAATCTTTCCACAGATTCTCGATTGGATTTAGATCTGGACTTTGACTGGGCCATTCTAACACATGGATAGGTTTTGTTTTAAACCATTCCATTGTTGCCCTGGCTTTGTTTAGGGTCGTTGTCCTGCAGGAAGGTGAACCTCCGCCCCAGTCTCAAGTCTTTTTTGCAGACTCCAAGAGGTTTTCTTCGAAGATTGCCCTGTATTTGGATCCATCCATCTTCCCATCAACTTTGAACAGCTTCCCTGTCCCTGCTGAAGAGAAACAACCCCAGAGCATGATGCTGCCACCACCATATTTGACAGTGGGGATGGTGTGTTCAGAGTGATGTGCAGTGTTAGCTTTCCGCCATACATAGCGTTTTGCATTTTGGCCAAAAAGTTCTATTTTGGTCTCATCTGACCAGAGCACCTTCTTCCACATGGTTGCTGTGTCCCCCACATGGCTTGTGGCAAACTGCAAGCGGTACTTCTTATGCTTTCTGTTAACAATGCCTTTCTTCTTGCCACTCTTCCATAAAGACCAACTTTGTACAGTGCATGACTAATAGTTGTCCTATGGACAGAGTCTCCCACCTGAGCTGTAGATCTCTGCAGCTCGTCCAGAGTCACCATGGGCCTCTTGACTGCATTTCTGATCAGCGCTCTCCTTGTTCGGCCTGTGAGTTTAGGTGGATGGCCTTGTCTTGGTAGGTTTACAGTTGTGCCATACTCCTTCCATTTCTGAATGATCGCTTGAACAGTGCCCCGTGGGATGTTCAAGGCTTTGGAAATCTTTTTGTAGCCTAAGCCTGCTTTAAATTTCTTAATAACTTGATCCCTGACCTGTCTTGTGTGTTCTTTGGACTTCACGGTGTTGTTGCTCCCAATATTCTCTTAGACAACCTCTGAGGCGGTCACAGAGCAGCTGTATTTGTACTGACATTAGATTACACACAGGTGCACTCTATTTAGTCATTAGCACTCATCAGGCAATGTCTATAGGCAACTGACTGCACTCAGACCAAAGGGGGCTGAATAATTATGCACACACCACTTTGCAGTTATTTATTTGTAAAAAAATGTTTGGAATCATGTATGATTTTCGTTCCACTTCTCACATGTACAACACTGTGTATTGTCTTTCATGTGGAATTCCAATAAAATTGATTCATGTTTGTGGCAGTAATATGACAAAATGTGGAAAACTTCAAGGGGGCCGAATACTTTTGCAACCCACTGTATATGCGGCACTGGCAAAATGAGAACAAATAAAGCCTTGAAATATCTTGCTTTGCATGTAATGAGTCTTTTTATATATTAGTTTCACCTTTTTAAGTTGAATTACTGAAATAAATGAACTTTTGTACAATATTCTAATTTTTCGAACTTCACCTCCAATGGTGCCCATACAATAAAAACGTTTGATTTTCCCGTTTATTCGATCTAAATGATTGAATCGAATGAAAGTTGAAAATATTTTTTTTTCGATCAAGAAATTAACGATTATCCCGTTTTTTCGAGAAAACTCTGATCGGACATGCTGGAAAAATCTTTATATTTGATCTAACGGGATAATCGAACTAAATTATCTAATCGAATTGTACCATGTATGGCCACCATAAGTCTGACTATTTTTCCAGGGCTGTGGAGTCGGAGTCGTGGAGTCGGGCAATTTTGGGTGCCTGGAGTCGGGAAAAAATGCACCGACTCCGACTCCTAATGAATTTGTAACTGTAATTAAAATAGAAAATATGATAAAATGTTCTATTTCTCAGATAATAGTCATTAAAAATAATGTATATATACAGTAATAGCTGTGCTTAGTCCACAAAAATGAAATAAACCAATCAAAATTAGTTACTTGTGCTGCTTTAATAAAGCAGTCCCCGTATTTTTAAGGTCAGATATACATATCTGATTGTGACTGTACATATGATGTGTACACAGGAATCTCTTATATATACTAAATAACATCTATGCTGTAAGAATAAAGCCTGATGTGTAGCTGTGTCTCTGATAGAGATGGTCAATGAGATGGAAATAATTCTGCATTGATGCTGATTTATGCAAATGTATGCACTCCCTTTGCTGATGAAATAAAATATTTTGATATGTTATTAAAATTTGGTTTGGTGACTACAAATTAAAGGGTAACGGAGACGGATGAAAAGTAAAGTTTTATACATACCTGGGGCTTCCTCCAGCCCCCTTCAGGCTAATCAGTCCCTCACTGTCCTCCACCACCCGGATCTTCTGCTATGAGTCCTGGTAATTCAGCCAGTCAGCGCTGTCCGGCCGCATGCCGCTCCCACAGCCAGGAACATTCTGCACCTGCGCAATAGTGCTGCACAGGTGTAGTATGCTCCTGGCGGCGGAGTGTGTGCATGCGCACTACGCCTGACTGGCTCAAGTACCTGGACTCATAGCAGAAGATCCAGGTGGTGGAGGAGGACAACGAGGGACTGATTATCCTGAAGGCGGCTGGAGCCTTGGAGGAAGCCCCAGGTATGTATAAAACTTTAATTTCATCTGTCTCAGGTTTACTTTGTTATACAGTAGTACTATACTCTACATATGCACTCTCCACAGAGCTGCAGGGGATCCACTGAGAATGCTGTGCACATTGAACACAGAGGTGTTGTCTGTTTACAATCTCCTCATTCCCCTGCAGAGTACCTGCACATCATTCTTACATGTACCCACACTTACATTGCCTAGGGCCTGATAGATGTTCTTTGTTCCGGTTTGTACCTTTTACAAGTACTCTTACCAAGGACTAGTTTTAGTCTAAAGGGAATAAATATAGTAGTCTACATATCCTTCTCACTTCAGTTGTCTTGTAAAATTCCTAAGCGTTGGCAGTTAAGAGACGAATTTCATGTTACATACTTTTAATCAACAAAATTGTAATATGCAAATTAGAGGAGTCGGAGTCGTGGAGTCGGAGTCGGAGTCGGTGGAATCCTAAACTGAGGAGTCGGAGTCGGTGGATTTTTGGACCGACTCCACAGCCCTGTATTTTTCATCAAAGGTGTCCAACTGTAACTCATTGTAGGGACAATGGCATGTAGGTGAACACATGTGGTTTTTTTTTTTTTTTTTTTAATTTTAAGTATTTTAGAAACCATTTTGTTTATGGAAAAGCTTTTTAACCATGCATGGAATAGCTCTGCCCTGCCCTTTAGCGCATGTCAAGTGAATCACTTTGCTGGCTCATGATGGTGTGCTTCTGGAAGCCCGCTGCGCGCATGCATACCTACAAATGCCCAGCTTCCTCTTGGCACTTCTCCCAATTGTCTAACGCTGCGGTTGCTGAGTAACTATACAGCGGGATAAGACTCTGCTCCTTATTCAGTCATAGGGAAGGGGGCGTGGAACAGCAGATTGACTTGTTGAAACCTTTAGAAAATGTACTTATTACTTAAAGGTGCAGCATCACTTTTAGAGTCTTAAAAACTATTTTAAAATGTGAATTGTTATAATTAATATGTTACTGTTAGTGAATGTATTCTGGAGTTCTCCTTTATATATAATCCCATGATGGAACCTTATCTTTCAAGTGATGTAATTAGTGTGCCCAATTCTATATTGATTTCTGTTTTGCAGCTGCGAGCAATACTTGCTGCAGGCCTTCAATAAAAACCCTGACATACTGAATATTTATAGATCTTCTTAATTGTAGAATATTTTTGTTTCACTTTGTGTGTTCATCTGTTTGTGCTTGTTTTTTTGTGTGTTTTATTTTTTTTCAATGTAATTTTAAATTCCATATTTTTTTTTTCATTTATTCCAGTGCATTGATTCCCAGTCATCCCAGAAGTGTGTATGTGTGTTGTCAGCAGGCCCCACACCCTGTGCGCGAGAGTAGGGCACTGTACAACTGATGATTGAGTGCGCTTGCCGACTCCGCCACTGTTGTCTTCCTGCTGACTGGTGCTCCTCCATTCTGATAATACCCCACCATTACATTCATCATCCTACCAGTCTTACTGCTCCTTCTTCTGTAAGGGCTGCAGCATTTTAAACCTCATTGTTGAGGTAAGAGTGACTGAATCCGTGCACATAAACGTCTGCTATCTCATTCAGGTCTGGTTGCAAAATAAGATGCAGAGACTCAGTGGAATTGGATATTGGAAACTACCTTTGCTGAACCAGTTACAAGAACATCTCAGGTGTGGCTGATGTATTCTCTCATGAGGTATCGGCTCTATTGTGAAATAAAGATCTTAAAAATGTAATTAATGGCAAACTCACAGAATTGTTAAGCCTTGGGTTATGACTTGGCTCATGACTACATTTTTCACTACCAATCGTTTGTCTCCTTAACTTCAAGATTAACATTCAGTGCCTTATGTAATTACCAAAGCAATTAAAGTGTGCAGGTGTATTAAAAAAAACCAGTGACTGAGTGCTTATTTACTTTTTAACCGTCGGATTCATCCAAACTAGTTTTTGGATATACCGTATTTTTTGGACTAGAAGACGCACTTTTTCTCCCCCTAAAGTGGAGAGAAAATGTCAGTGCGTCTTATAGTCCGAATACTAACTAGAGCAGTGATGCTGAGCTGAATTCTGACCAGGCGCACTGTATCCTGAAGTAGCCCGAGTATCTTGAAACCCTCATCCAGCGAATTAGTGCTGATTTTGCTTGAGTGAAGGTATTTTAACAGCCGCTGTGTATAGCATGACACAGCGGTACAGCAGTTCGGGCAAGCTACCCACTCACATCGTTTCTGTGAGTCCGTTGAAAAGTCCAGTGGAGTTCGGAGGAGTATGCCTGCCAGATGCCAGAGATCCCGGAGAGATTCTCTGCAAGCCATGTGCTGCGTGATAACAATTGATACTTTAAGCTGCCGGGCTGCGAGACGAGCAGGGGAGTGGTGAGGAAAGTTGCTCTGAAAGCCTGTGTCCGGAGGTCTGCAAGCCATGTGCTGCTTGACCACATGTGAGGCGTTGAGCCCATCGGGCTGCGAGATGAGCAGGAGAATGGAGAGGAGACCTTGAGAGGCCGGGAGCTGGAGAGTCCGTAGCTGTTTACCGTCTTGTCAGCTTCTATGAGTGATCTGGTCTACGGTATAGTCAGCTGTTCTGTATCAGGTCTGTACTGTCCCTGCAATTGCTCTGTGTTAACCCCTGCATTAACCTCTGCTCTGATCTTTCAATTGAGTATCCGTGCGCTCAGTGTGTTTACTGTTCACTGTTACCTCCATGATTCATACAGCTCACACAGCTTGTCAGCTAATTCTGAGCAGATTCCTGTCGACCCCTCTTCTTTCATGCCAATCTTGCTGAGGTTTGTGCTAACTTTGTCTTATGACTTATACTAAAATGTGTGTTGTGTGCTGGGACCATTTTGACTATTTCTATCTGCTGATGCATTTATGGAGGCAGGCTATTGGACTTTAAGTGAATGGGAAGATTGCATAGCCTACTGCATAGTCCAGGAATTGGATATTCTATTTGATTTTCCTGTGCGGCAACAGATCAATTGTGAGTGTTAAGGTGGCCACTAATGATCCAATCTTTTTCATCCAATCTTACCATTTCTATGTAATATAAGGGACTGCCTATAGTATCCATTAGATATATTCACTCAGTTTACTCTTCTACTACATAGATTTGGTAAGATTGGACGAAAAAGATTGGATCATTAGTGGCCACCTTTACTCTAACTACACATATTCTGTTCCTTCTAAACTCTTATTATATTGTTGATCATTCCCAGGGGGACAGAGGACACGGGGACAAACAAGGACACAGGGTTACAGAAGACTTAGGAGGACACAGGAGAACACAGGACACAAAAAGTGCAAGGAAGACACACTGGGGACATACTAATTGGGGGGAAAAAGTCCATAAGACACCCCTGCACCATGGATGCACCAGGTTTAGTATATATTTTTTCCCTAGTTTTTGTCCTCTAACCTTAGGTGCGTCTTATGGTCAGGAGCGTCTTATAGTCTGAAAAATATGGTACATGTTGTTCTGTGAATGGTGATAGTGTAGATATTTATGGTACTGGTGCTGCACTGTATGTGGTACCCAGTATATAACACTATACAGGGGATTGACTGGTTGGATTGGTCAACTCTCCCTGTTTATCAGAGCGGTATGGAAGAATAGGTCGCGCTGTGCCCATAAAACACACCTCTTTCTCCTGTCTGGCCCGCCCTTGTATCCTATTTACCTCCTTCTCTGCCTCTCAGATCTTGCACAAGTGCACCTGCGCCGCTTCACTACAGTCCTCAGCAGCGAGATCTGAGAGGCGATAATAGGATAGGCCGCATCACCCGGCATTAATGACACCCGGTGTATAAGACGACCCCTGACTTTTCAGATGATTTTCAAGGGTTAAAAAGTAGTCTTATACACCAGAATATACAGTACATGGTAAAGTGTTAATAAGATTGTCATTAACATTTAACAGCTCATAAATAACTGGCCATAACACTGCTATGTAGTTCTTTCTATAAAAAAAATTAAAGTGTATTTACTTTCACTGTATGTTTGACATGAACGGCTAGTAGAACACCTTAGGCAGGAAGAGGAATACTGCATAGTGGGAGTCCATGAAAGAAAATGACAAGTACAGAGATCCGATACCAGGTATTCCAATTCTATTTATTATTTGGTGTACCTACTGTATTGTTAACAACTTAGTAAATGACATGTTAGGATTATAGTTGAGGAAATCAATCCCAATACTGTATGTTTGTAGGCCTTAGTGGTCAGAAAATTGCTATGGTAAACTGAATACACTTAAATAATATCATGATTTCTGTTTTCATGAAATCAAAACAATAAATAATCTTGAACAAGCAGGAGACTTAATAAAATGAGAGCTGCAAAACTGATAAGAGTTGGCAGGGAAGGAGCCAAAGAATCGTGTATAACCTAGGCTGGTTAAACTAAACTTGATCTAGCATTAGGGGCTACATAAGAATCCGTAGGACACAGTTATGCCTAGTATACACCATACAATTTCCCGTCAGATCAGCAGGTCGAATCGATAGTGTCCGACAGGTCAGATCTGAATTCTGATCATTTTTTCTGATCGACTTACCGATCACTTCTGTTCAAAAATGATCGGACATCAGATAAGACCTGTCGGAAATTCAACCCATTGATCTGACGGGAAACTGCATGGTGTGTACCAGGCATTAGTGAGGCCAGCCATGTTCTATATCACAGTAGTATATTCGTGCTTATTTGATTGGAGTTAAATCCTTTAATCGCACTCACAGGTTATTTGATTCTGCATACACACTTCATATTAAAGTTCTGTATAATTTTGGACGGCAGGCTAAGAAGATCACAGCTAAGCAATGTGTTCAGTTCTATGGAGGGGAGAGCACAAGCAGGAGGTGCAGACAACAATAGAATAGTCCCATTGATCACAATAGTATAGTCACATTGATCATTAGTGATCCAGCAAGATTTCACTTCCATGCTAGGCACACACGTTACAATTTTCGGACAGATTTACTGTCAGATCTATTATTTCCAACAAGTCCGATCTGATTTCTCATCTATTTTTTTTTTTTAACGATTTTTCATAGAAGTGAACGGAAAATTGATCAGAAATCATATCGGACATGTTGGAAATAATCGATCTGACAGTAAGGCCCGGTTCACACTTGCGTTATTTTGCGGACCACAAAGTCCGCAAACGAACGGACGATTAAGGGTCCATTGTTAATCAATGGACTCGTGCGCACTCATCCGTTCCTCCGGATGCGGTCTGTGGTCCGGCCTACAGTCCGGAATTTTCCAACCTGCTCCAATTTTCCGGACGGCTCCTCTGTCCACTGCCGCCGGACCAGATCCGGACAAGAAATCCAGCACAACATTAACTGAGGAGAAACGGAAGTGCACAACACACTTCTGGATGTAAGCTGGACGTCCTACCCCACTTCCTGTGGGGTTCTCTATGGTACAGGCGGCCATGTGGATGTATCCAGCATCGGACAGCTCCCAGCCTCTCCACAGCCACCCCAGAACACAGCGGAGGACAGGGAAGGACCCGATCATCCAGACGCAGGGCCCCGCGGGACGAGGAGGATGATGTCCGCACAGCAGGCTCTCCCCAAGAAAGACTCCAGCGCTTTTCCAGACCTTCCAGGCCCCTCTTTGAAAATGGAAACGGATCCAGGACGCATGAAGAACGGAAGAAGATCCGGATGAATTCTGAACGTGACCTGACCGGATCCTGATGGCCTCCTGATGGCGAACGGACTGGACCGGAACGGACCCGTGCCATCGGTAAGTATTTGATCAAAACGCAAGTGTGAACCGGGCCTAAATGTTTAAAAAAAATTGCATTGTGTACCTAGCATAAGTTTGCCGATGATACTGTGGCCCTCAAGTGTTCACACTAGATGTTCCCCTGAGACAATCACAAATGACCATCTCAGGCAATATACATCTAGTATGTGTACATAGCTTAAAGTGAACCTGAAGTGAGAGGGATATGGAAGCTGCCATATTTGTCTCCTTTTAAACAATACCAGTTGCTTGGCTGTCCTGCTGATTCTCTGCCTCTAATATGTTTAGCCATAGACCTAAACAGGCATGCAGATCAGAGGTTTTGGACGAGATTAGCTGCATGCTTGCTTCAGGTGTGTGATTCATACACTATTGCAGCCAAAGCGATCAGGACTGCTGGGCAACTGTTATAATTTAAACTGATCCTGAACTCTTGCATAGGACAGAAGAAAAACATAGATAAATGCACCCTGTATATGTATCTCAGCTGTGTTAGCTAGCTGCCTCGGCAGAGCAGCTAATTTGTAAACACTGGATGTTAAACCTATGCCTTCTGACATGAAAGCAGGAAGTAGACACTTTGCAGATTTATTGCAGGATTTGTATCAGCTGAAACAAATGTTTTTCTTTACTGCTTATTATATAAATAAAATAACATTTGTATCGCGCTTTTCTCCTGGCGGACTCAAAACGCCAGAGCTGCAGCCACTAGGACGCGCTCTGTAGGCAGTAGCAGTGTTAGGGAGTCTTGCCCAAGGTCTCCTACTGAATAGGTGCTGGCTTACTGAACAGGCAGAGCCATGATTTAAACCCTGGTCTCCTGTGTCAGAGGCAGAGCCCTTAACCATTACACCATCCAGCCATTATGCTGTTGCTTATCTTTTAGAGCAGATAGGAAGTTCTGATTTTCAGGTCCACTCTAAAAGGAAATAAATATGGCAGCCTCCATGTACATCTCACTGTAGTTTCTCTTTATCAAAAACCGTATACTGATCTGTGTTTTGCCAATGCTAATATACAAGGGAAGCTTTTATACCTTCCCAGCAATGATAGAAGGCGAGTAAGTAAGAATATGGAAGCAATGTCTATCTACTGTATAATATGACATAAGGAGACTTTTTCACTCCATATAATAATGATTTGTTAGTAATGAAGTATGTGATACTAATTTATGTAATGTTTTGGGGGTGTGTCCACTTTAAACAAACTGCAGTAATAAGAATGTATCTGCTCTGGATATGTTTGTTATTGCACCCAGATATTTTGATATGCTGAAAAATGTGTGTGGGGTTAAGCACTGCCTATCGACCTTTCTGTGCCGATCTTCTGTAATGTGGAATTTTACAAATAATGCACCCAAGTCAAAATCGAGGCTGTTTAGTAAAAACCAATATCTTAAGGGGTGTAATGGACCCTTGAAAACACGTCATGGTTTGAGCAGAAACTGGTGCACAGAGCGAGCAAAGACTCTTCATGGTAAACCTTTAGGTTATGAATATTTCTAGCATCGTGATATTTATAAGCCCCACATCTTGAGCTAATCTATACTCTGAGGCCTTGTTTACATTGCAAATCGCTAGCTCAATCACAAGCGCTGAGCGATTGTAAAAGCCGCTTTACGCTTAAAAGTGCTTTTTGTAAGCTCTTTTGCTGAGCGATTATTTTTGACACAGTGAATTCTTGTACCGGAAATGAATACAATGTATTTATTCATTAAATCGTTCTGGAAATCGCAATTCAAAGTGTGTTTTCAATCGCTTTAAGATTTCCCTATATTTTCTATTGATCACAAACGCTCAGAAAATGGTGCAGGAGCCGCATTTGCGATTCGATAGAAAGCGGAGCGCTTATATATGAACACCCCCATAGGAAATCATTCCACAAGTGCTTGTAGAGTGATTTACAAAATCGTTAGCGCTTAAAAAAAATCCGCAAACGCTCATAGTGTGAACCAGGGCTGTAGAGTTGGTACAAAAATCATCAGACTAAAGGCTCATACACACATCAGACTATAGTCTTTGGAAAATGAAAGATCACAGACCAATCTTACCACCCTTCATGTAGTATGAGAGCCATACCTTCACAGTCTTTTCTATGGAGCTGAACTCCCCATCAGAAAAAAAATCTTTGCAAGATGCTGCACACAAAGATGCTGTACAGACACAAAAGATCTGTTCCTGCCGAAAATCCATTCCTGCAAATTGCATTCATAGTCTATGAGATCTGCAGATCATCATACACACGATTTAACTGACATTCATCTGCAGATCAGATCCACCAGGATGGATTTTCAGATCTGTGGATGATTGCTTGATCTGCAGATGAATGTCAGTTAAATCATGTGTGTATGATGATCTGCAGATCTCATAGACTATCATTGCAATTTGCAGGAATGGATTTTTGGCAGGAACAGATCTTTTGCAGATACTGATCTTTTGTGTCTCTACAGCATATTTGTGTCCAGCATCTTGCAAAGATTTTTTTCTGATGTGGAGTTCAGCTCCATAGAAAAGACTGTGTAGAGTCTGGCTCTCATACTACATGGAAGGGTGGCAAGATTGGTCTGTGATCTTTCATTTTCAAAAGACTATGGTCTGATGTGTGTATGAGCTTTCAGACTCCTCAGTTTATGAAACTGCCGACTCCAGGTACCCAAAATTGCTCTGACTCCACAGCCCTGGTGTGAACAAGCCCTTTGAAAAGCAGTCAGGTTGACTAGTGAATGCAAGTAGTGTATGGAAGCAGAGTGGATGAAAAACTACCTGTTTAGAGGAGCTGTCAGCTATACGGTCTCAGAAAAAAACAAAACACATAAGTAGATAAATACTTGCTCTACTTACATAACATATGTATTGCACTGTCCATGTTTTGATTTTAGTGATTTTTTTTTTTTTTTTTTTTAATAGTAAAAAAAAGAGAAAATCCTTTTTTAGTATTCTCCATTTTAACTGTGTCTCTTGAAGCCAATCCTGATTTCCTCCCTTAAGGTGCATACACACATCAGACTATAGTCTTTGGAAAATAAAAGGTCACAGACCAATCTTACCACCCTTCATGTAGTATGAGAGCCATACTCTACACAGTCTTTTCTATGGAGCTGAACTCCACATCAGAAAAAAATCTTTGCAAGATGCTGCACACACAGATGCTGTACAGACACAAAAGATCAGTATCTGCAAAAGATCTGTTCCTGCCAAAAATCCATTCCTGCAAATTGCAATGATAGTCTATGAGATCTGCAGATCATCATGCACACATGATTTAACTGACATTCATCTGCAGATCAAGCAATCATCTGCAGATCTGAAATTCCATCCTGGTGGATCTGTTCTGCAGATGAATGTCAGTTAAATCATGTGTGTATGGTGATCTGCAGATCTCATAGACTATCATTGCAATTTGCAGGAATGGATTTTTGGCAGGAACAGATCTTTTGCAGCTACAGATCTTTTGAGTGTGTGCAGCATGTTTGTGTGCAGCATCTTGCAAAGATTTTTTTCTGATGGGGAGTTCAGCTCCATAGAAAAGACTGTGAAGGTATGGCTCTCATACTACATGAAGGGTGGTAAGATTGGTCTGTGATCTTTCATTTTCCAAAGACTATAGTCTGTGTGTATGAGCCTTTACTCTCCTCTGCCTGATTGTGTATGCATTGTCCGCCCTCCTCCCAGTCTTCAGGCACTCCCACCCAGCTCTGCAATAGAAAGTGCATTGCCTCCACATGAAAAATATTGGCCAATCAGAGAGGAACAGAGGTGTGGTGGGGGACAGAGGCTTCAGCCAATCAGGCTGCATTAGTTAAGTCTGAGAGGAAAGTAAAGAATTTTTTGAAACAAAAGATTGAAGTGCTAGACAACGTGAAATATATAGCAGGGCTGCACAGAGAAATGGGATAGTGTTCAAACACTCATCAAAAGTGAAACAAAACAGTTAGAAATATACTCCTGCGCCCCAGCAAAATAGCGTAAAATATTTGATTTTTTTTTTATTAGCCACAGCTAAAATTATGTAATGGCTATGATTAAGAACCATGTAGGTTCGAAACATGTCAGTCGGAGTACCTCTTTTTATGTGAATGGGATACGTCCTGAATAAATTTATGGATGGTCGAGACATTGTGCGGACCTCCTTTACCTGCTATAAAATTATGTATAATGTATAATCATACAGGTATATATATATCATATAACTTACTGCCCAACATACAAACATCGATAACCTGATCAAGAAGACCTGTGCAAATAAGACCGCCTGACTTGGCAAGTGGCCGTGTACACGTGACCTAATCGATAACTTGATCGATAGTTAGTATATGTGAGCCCAATAATGAACATCAATTATGCATAAAATCCCAAGATTAAAAAACCCTTCAGTATAAAACTCCACGGAGATTCCTTTAAAAATTGCCTGGAAGATTTCTTCTAATAGAAAAAGAGCACCGGTGTTGCTTAGCTCGTATAGCAAAGTCTATGTAAATTTAGCACATTTCCCAAAACAATCCTGTTCATTAGTAAGGTTGTTTTGCCTTAAGCAGTGATACTCCTATCAATTAGCAGAACTGTTTGCCTTAAGCAATGTTGGTCTATATACTCACGCTACCACAGCGTGTATTCCTTCTTGCCGATAGCTGGTAATGTGAGTGAAGAGCAGCGGGGGGAGGAAAGTTCCGTTCCGGTGGATAACTTAATTCTGTATAGTGTATAGCTGCGGCCGACAGCTTCTACCAGGAAAGACTGTTGCTGGAAAACAGAGCCCGTAGATGTTAGAGTCTCTGCGGGAATTTACCCGTATACCGGAAGTGATGATTTTCGTGACATCACACACAGTTTCCTCCAATCACGCCAACGCGTTTCGAAAGGTTACGCCTTCCTTCGTCACGGCGGCAGCTATACACTATACAGGATTAAGTTATCCACCGGAACGGAACTTTCCTCCCCCCGCTGCTCTTCACTCACATTACCAGCTATCGGCAAGAAGGAATACACGCTGTGGTAGCGTGAGTATATGGACCAACATTGCTTAAGGCAAACAGTTCTGCTAATTGATAGGAGTATCACTGCTTAAAGAGACACTGAAGCGAAAAAAAAAAATATGATATAGTGAATTGGTTATGTACTATGAATAATTACTAGAAGATTAGCAGCAAAGAAAATACCCAGAGTTACAAACTACCCATCAAGCCCATGATGTACCAGAACTCCCACTCCAACCTGAATTATCATATTCAGCCATGATGCTTCGTTGGAGACATAAAAATGCTCACTCCAACCCAAATTATCGCAAATACCTTCTGTTTTAAGAAGGAAAAGTTTTGTTTTGCATAACATTTTAGTAAGAGGGTTTTTTGGTCCTTTTTAGCCCCTTACACACTCCTAGGAGTTCTGGTTCACCATGAGCTTGCTGGGTAGTCAGTAATTTAGTTCCAGTAATACTGGCCTTGTTCTTCAGAAGAGGTAAAACCAACACTGCCTCTCCTTTTAAGCAGTTTTTAAGTTTTTTATATACCGGCACCTTTGACAGTGTTTCTATAGTATTACACCTCTATTGGGAGGTAATAGTCTTTTACTTGTTCCCATAAAGAACTTCAAAGAGTGCTACCAACCAGCTCCTGTGGAGCAGACCTGGAAAATCAAGCAGGGATGGTCATTTCTCTCTAGGCTCCAATGGTGGTTGCGAGTATTTGCATATATTTTTTATATAATGCTGGTGATCACCAGGTACTGTCATCTCTCTAGATTGTCCTTTTGAGTGCTGCCATAGTATTCAGCATGCATTAAACCTATTGTTTTTAAAAGGTACCTGAAGTGACATATCAAAGATTATATAGATGAACCAACTTAATCATCAAGAAGTCTTGCAACTTGAAATAACATTTGAGCCTTAAGAGTTTTAAATTGAAACCATCTGAATATTGTCCTAGACTTATAAATGGTCAGTCCTTACATTAAACCCATATGTGTGAATTGTAAGACAGGAAACACAGATACACTGCTAACATGCAGAGATAGAGGATGTGCACACTTTACATTTTCTTTGGCCAAAACCACCATTACTGATCCTGTTAGATGGGAAATCAAAGTGTGTAAAGGTGTACCCTGACATTGCTGGCCTTTCCTGTACTGTATTTAAAGAGACACTGAAGCGGAAAAAAAAATATGATATAGTGAATTGGTTGTGTACTATGAATAATTTCTAGAAGATTAGCAGCAAAGAAAATATTCTCTTAGGGCTGGTGCACACCGAGCGGCTTTTTCAGTGTTTCTGCAGCCGCTTGCGGCTGTGGATCCGCTTGGTCAATGTATCTCAATGGGGTGGTGCACACCAGAGCAGGAGGCGTTTTGCAGAAACGAAAAATGCCGGGGTGAGGCATTTTTTGGATTGCAGATGCTTTTCTGCCTCAATGTTAAGTATAGGAAAAACGCAAACCGCTCTGAAAAACGCCTGTTCAGAGCGGTTTTGCAGGCGTTTTTGTTACAGAAGCTGTTCAGTAACAACTTTACTGTAACAATATATGAAATCTACTATACTGAAATCCGCTGCAGCAATCCGCAAAACGCCATAGAAAAATAAGAAAAAGCTTTTCAAAATCTGCTAGCATTTTGCGGATCTGCTAGCGGTCTTTGTTGTGCACCGGGCCATACTTTTATTTTCAGGTATATAGTGTTTTTTCTAACATTGCATTATTCTATAATATGTGCAGATTACACAACACAGCATTCAAAATGAGTCTTTCAGAGCAGTCTGTGAAGTAATGACCTCTCCTCTAGCAGAGGAAAAGTAAATAGTCCAAGAACAGTTGAGATAATAAAAGTCAGATAACAGCCCTCTCCATGACTAACTTAGTCGGAGAGCTTAATGGCTTGTTTGCATAGAGATAACTGGAGTTTCTCAACTCTTCCTGTACTGGAAACAATTACACTGATGTATCTGATCTTAATGTTTTATTTCTTAGCTGTGCTACACATACAAATCATAATATCATCATTTTTTTTCCGCTTCAGTGTCTCTTTAAGGCAAAACAACTTTACTAATGAACAGGATTGTTTTGGGAAATGTGCTAAATTTACATAGACTTTGCTATATGAGCTAAGCAACACCGGTGCTCTTTTTTTATTAGAAGAAATCTTCCAGGCAATTTTTAAAGGAATCTCCGTGGAGTTTTATACTGAAGGGTTTTTTAATCTTGGGATTTTATGCATAATTGATGTTCATTATCGGGCTCACATATACTAACTATCGATCAAGTTATCGATTAGGTCACATGTACACGGCCGCTTGCCAAGTCAGGCGGGCTTATTTGCACAGGTCTTCTTGATCAGGTTATCGATGTTTGTATGTTGGGCAGAAAGTTATATGATATATACACCTATATGATTATACATAATTTTAGCTGTGGCTAATAAAAAAATCAAATATTTTACGCTATTTTGCTGGGGCGCAGGAGTATATTTCTAAAAGGAAAATAAAGAAGCAAAAAAAAAAAAAAAAAAAAAAAAAAAAAAGACAACCCAGCATGCCCTGTAACTTCCTTTGTGCAGCAACGTACCAAATAAGAGTCAGGCAAACTTAGAAATGATCATTTATCAACAAGAAAAGTAATAGTAATTTTTAACTTTTACATCCTTATTACTTGTTTACCAGATACAAATAATCGATTTTATGCCAGACAGTTACATGGCTGTGCTGTATGTCTTTTGAAGCTCCATTGCAGCTTTCTTCCTCTCACTGCTGGATGCTGCTGATAGGTGGATTTATCAGGTGTGATCATGTGACCTTTAAAGTACATTAGCTTGCTAAACCTCATTTCCCAGCATACATGCATTACAGTTGAAAACATTGCAGAAGGTGATGGCAAACTGAGGAGACTCAGGCAGTGAAGATGTAAATGCTGGAGAGGTTAGCAACGTATTCATGTTTTTTTCTAGTAATTTTGCTGTCCCAAAAATCAGGTTGGAGAGCTTATTTAGATGTAGAGTAGCCTTGCATGAGAAGCAGTAAGGGCTCGTTCACGCTAAGGGCGGTTTTGCCCTTTTTTCAAGCTCAGCCGATTTTCAAAATTGCCCTAAAAATGCTTGTGCAATGATTCCCTATGAGAGAGTTCACAGCTGAGCAGTTCCTTTGCGATCCGCTCAGCAAAGCCGTGCCTGTACAATTGTTGAGGCGACTTTGCCTCAATGGAAGGTATAGGAAAAATGCAAAGCGCTCACAGAATCGCTTTGTGCAGCGATTGCGCAAGCGTGTTTTTTTTGTTTGTTTTTTAATAAATACATGGTATTTATTTTTTTCCGGGTTAAATAGTTCACTTCCTGACTTGCGTCAGGGAGTGAATTAGAAAACATCTCTGCAAAAGCGCTTAGAAAAGAGTTTTTACCAGAAACGCAACGCGCAGTGGAGCGCCGGGAGGAGGAAAAAAGTGCACAAAACCGCAAAACGCTTGCATTTGCATTTTCGATTTTAGGTGTGAGTGAGGCCTCAGGGTGGTTGATTTGTATAGGATAGTAGCCATTTGCCTTTTGGTCCTGTATGAACATATGAATTCATGCTGCACATCAGAGAGGGTGTCCTTCCCTGGCTACACAATTCTCTTACTTACCCACCTTCTATCTATCTATCTATCTATCTATCTATCTATCTATCTATCTATCTATCTATCTATCTATCTATCTTCAATTTCTATGCTGAAACTTCAGTGTTCTCCCCAAGCCCTATTAGCGGGTGCTCCTTCCGCCTGATTCAGGTGAGCGCCCTGCTGGCTCTCCTCCTCACTCCCCTCCTATCACAGCAGCTCATGGTGAGGAGGCGGGACCTGCCAGGAGTGCAGGGAATACTAATTAGAGGGCGTGATGCACAGAATCATAGCAATGCTGTTCACACAGATGATCCGTCTCGAACTTTCTCTAGATCTGCCACTGCTGACACGACACAACACAGGACAGGAGAGCTGACTCTGCATCATTAGTATTCACTGTTCTCCTGGCTGGCTCAGTCTCTGCATGCTGCTGCCCTCCTGGAGGTAAGTTGCTCTAGGTTGGAGACACCGTAGAGCGCTTTTTGGATTTTTTTTTTTAAACGCTCCTATTGACTTGCACTACATTTTATATTCTAATGCTAGTGGGTGGGAGAGGTTTTTTTTAAAACACAAACTAACCGAAAAGTGCTCTGCAGTGTAGTGGTGGAACTGGAAATATATAAATCTAAATTTAAAGGAAACCTGAGATGAAAGTAGGCTCCGGTTTTATAATCACCTGGGGCTTCATCCAGTCCCCTTGAGGCCACTCGGTCCCTCTCTGCCTCCATGGGCCGCTCCTGTCCCCTGCTGGACGGTCCGCTACTCTGACCAAGTCACGCTTCGTTGCGCTCCTGCGGCTAGGAGTGTTGTGCACTATTAATTGGAAGGAGACTTCAGGGCACATCAGCCGGCTCTGGGGCCCTGGGCAACTGCCAGTTTGACCCTGTGGAAGCGCTGGCTCGGATAATGTGACGATTTGTTTTTTATTATTTTGTTTTACTACCACAATGTGTCCTTGCTAATGCTGCGTACACACTGGCGACTATGGTAGTTTGAAACAGCTAATTAACGATCGTTCCGCCGACAATCGGGGGAAAAAAACTTTACCCAAAGATCATTAACACGAACGACAAAAGAACGACATCGGGAAGATGGAAATATCCAACCTGACGGATTGTATCTACCGACAATTGTTACAAAACTATAGTGTGTACAGACATCGGCCGAGAACGATCGTTACAAGGGCCAATGCGCCTGCGTTGAATTCTGCCCAGCTTCCGTACTTCCTTTGTAGCGCGGCCGTAAAGATTGTTACATTGCTTATTTCAATTAAACTTTGTTTTCAAGTTAACAATCATATTTGTATCTATTGTAACTCCATGTTGGTGGGGTTTTTTTTTATTTTATATAAATATGTACGCAACATTTCCTTCTGATTGTTCTTTTCTGCGAGAACGATCGTTAAAATGTGTATGATGATCGTTGCATCCCATCGTTGCATTCCTATCGTTGCCGTATCGTTCGTCTTTCAATTATCGTTCCTAGCGAACGATCGTTATCGCAAGTGTGTACGTAGCATTAGTCTTTTCTGCCTATTAAAGTTGTTCAGTTTATTGTTTAATATTAAAAAAAAAAAAAAGTGTTCAGGAAAAAAAGTAAAACTTTGATAGTGTGCCTTTAGGGTTTCAGATAAATAGTGCATAGTAACTAAGCGTTGGACAATTGTAGGACTACAGCCTACACCACATTTGTGGTCTTGAGCTTATCTAACACTGCATGACCTTTTTTAATCAATATAAATGTTTGGTTTGACATATCAATTGAAATAAAAGGAAATTGAGCACAAATTAGGGCTTTATCGATTTTGGTATTGGAATTAATTTAACCTTGGTTGGGCTTAGGATGGAGTTTTGCGTGATTGACTGACACATAGTGCTGTACTGCTTGGATTGGTACAAATCCACTGGTGGTGACAGTGATAGGTTTTCAGATAGATTTCTCATACGGTGTGAGGGCTGAAACCCACGAGCGGTTTTGTGAGCATTTCTGGAGCGATTCAAAATGCTAGCGTTTTGCCAAAACGCTCAGCTAATGTTAATGGATGGGGCAACTTCCACTGGAGCGTTTGCGAATCCTCAAATCGCAAACGTGGGACATGCAGCATTTTGGGAGCGTTAGCGCTTCAATGTAAAGTATATAAACGCTGGCTTAATCGCTCATTAAAACCTGCATGGAGCGATTTTGCTAGCGTTTTAACGTTACCACACACTGTAACAAAATTAAAATTAATTGAAAGGACCAATCAGACTTTAAAATGCTAATCGCTACACAATCGCTGGCAAATTGATACACTTTGTAAAATCACTTCCTAAAACGCTCATGAAACCGCTGACAAACTGCTCATACAAAATGCTAGCGCTTGCGATTAGCGATAGCGTTTTGCAGTGGGTTCCAGGCCTCAAGCTGCAGGCAACCAAAGCTTTACAATGGATTTGAAAACTTATGTTCCAGCTGTACATAAAAATCAGTGATTTGGCATCCTGACCAGAAGATGGAGAATTCTGCGTTCTGCAATGCAGGTGAAACTTGATAATAGGAACAATGCATTCAAAGCCACATATGTATTTTACTGTTTTCTTTGTTAGTGGGAGGACTGCAATGTGAAGGACAAGCTTGTTTTTCCTGGAGGACTCACATTGGCTGTTTGTGTGTACCAGTTACTAAGCAGAGACCCACGGACAATAATCTGACTATATTTCATCCCCACCACTGGGGATCTGCCCTGATAGTATGATGTAAATTAGTACAGTATATCATTGCACACAGTTGAATCTATGAACATTTTTAGTTTGTGTTCCTGCCATAGAATTAAAACTGATTGTTCCTACAGAGGGCAGCAGGTGGCAAAACAATAGCATCTAACAATCACTGTGATGGCAAAGTACTCATATTAAAGCAAATTTCAACATAAGGGTACAAATGAAGCAAGAAATGTTACTTTCTCTGTTGTAAACAAATAGGTTGACCCCGCACCCTTTAAAGAGGAGCTGTCAGCCATACTATCTCAGGGAAAAAAAATAAATATGTAAGTTGATAAATACTTGCTCTACTTACATACAGGATCTTCTCAAAAAATTAGCATATTGTGATAAAGTTCATTATTTTTTGTAATGTACTGATAAACATTAGACTTTCATATATTTTAGATTCAAATACACACAACTGAAGTAGTTCAAGCCTTTTATTGTTTTAATATTGATGATTTTGGCATACAGCTCATGAAAACCCAAAATTCCTATCTCAGAAAATTAGCATATTTTATCCGACCAATAAAAGAAAAGTGTTTTTAAATTAAAAAAAGTCAACCTTCAAATAATTATGTTCAGTTATGCACTCAATACTTGGTCGGGAATCCTTTTGCAGAAATGACTGCTTCAATGCGGTGTGGCATGGGGGCAATCAGCCTGTGGCACTGCTCAGGTGTTATGGAGGCCCAGGATGCTTCGATAGCGGCCTTAAGCTCATCCAGAGTGTTGGGTCTTGCGTCTCTCAATTTTCTCTTCACAATATCGTACAGATTCCCTATGGGGTTCAGGTCAGGAGAGTTAAAACAGTGTGTGGCTTGCACCGATGGGGGATTTAAAATGATGAACAGTCGTGCTCCAGACTCAAATACACCTGTGCACTACAGGTGTCTTCCAAAATGCAGTCCACCGAGTCAGCACCGACCTTGGTAAAATAGCTCTTTTATTTGTAAAAATTAAAAGATCATGATGAAGCAGACAGCGACAGCTCCGCTGTTTCGGGCAATCTGCCCTTTCTCAAGCCGTATAGCATAACATCCTATACGGCTTGAGAAAGGGCAGATTGCCCGAAACAGCGGAGCTGTCGCTGTCTGCTTCATCATGATCTTTTAATTTTTACAAATAAAAGAGCTATTTTACCAAGGTCGGTGCTGACTCGTTGGACTGCAGGTCAGGAGAGTTGGCAGGCCAATTAAGTAGAGTAATACCATGGTCAGTAAACCATTTACCAGTGGTTTTGGCACTGTGAGCAGGTGCCAGGTCGTGCTGAAAAATGAAATCTTCATCTCCATAAAGCTTTTCAGCAGATGGAAGCATGAAGTGCTCCAAAATCTCCTGATAGCTAGCTGCATTGACCCTGCCCTTGATAAAACACAGTGGACCAACACCAGCAGCTGACATGGCACCTCAGACCATCACTGACTGTGGGTACTTGACACTGGACTTCAGGCATTTTGGCATTTCCCTCTCCCCAGTCTTCCTCCAGACTCTGGCACCTTGATTTCCGAATGCCATGTAAAAGTTGCTTTCATCCGAAAAAAGTACTTTGGACCACTGAGCAACAGTCCAGTGCTGCTTCTCTGTAGCCCAGGTCAGGCGCTTCTGCCGCTGTTTCTGGTTCAAAAGTGGGTTCATGCTTTCATCTGCTGAAAAGCTTTATGGAGATGAAGATTTCATTTTTCAGCACGACCTGGCACCTGCTCACAATGCCAAAACCACTGGTAAATGGTTTACTGACCATGGTATTACTGTGCTCAATTGGCCTGCCAACTCTCCTGACCTGAACCCCATAGGGAATCTGTAGGATATTGTGAAGAGAAAGTTGAGAGACGCAAGACCCAACACTCTGGATGAGCTTAAGGCCGCTATCGAAGCATCCTGGGCCTCCATAACACCTGAGCAGTGCCACAGGCTGATTGCTTCCATGCCACGCCGCATTGAAGCAGTCATTTCTGCAAAAGGATTCCCGACCAAGTATTGAGTGCATAACTGAACATAATTATTTGAAGGTTGACTTTTTTTAATTTAAAAACACTTTTCTTTTATTGGTCGGATGAAATATGCTAATATTTTGAGATAGGAATTTTGGGTTTTCATGAGCTGTATGCCAAAATCATCAATATTAAAACAATAAAAGGCTTGAACTACTTCAGTTGTGTGTATTTGAATCTAAAATATATGAAAGCCTAATGTTTATCAGTACATTACAAAAAATAATGAACT